>NC_135230.1:9711916-9939416 GCF_052324685.1 Brachyhypopomus gauderio | reverse complement strand
GTGTGTGTAGAGTGTGTGTGCGTGTAGTGTGTGTGCGTGTAGAGAGTGTGTGTGTGTGTGTGTGTGTGTGTGTGTGTATTACCCAGTGTGTAGAGAGTGTGCTGCACTGGGGCTGTAGGTTCCTGTATTGTTGACTGTTGGGATGGCGTTTCTCAACAAGCGCACCCACGTTCCAATATCCACGTTCATCTGACGAGCTCGCAGGAAAGCTTTACCTGTATACACACACACACACACACACACACACACACACACACACACACACACACACACACACACACACACACACACACACACACAGAGAGAAACTAGCCTCATATTCGCCACAACAAATCAGAACCGCTTCTTATGTATCTGGCCACTAGAGGGCACTGTACGACATCTCCAGGTTTTCCGGTAAAAGATCTGTCTATGGAAGGGCAGATTTCTGAATCCAGCCATCTCTCTTCTCAGCTGATTCATTACGTCACACCTCACTTCCTCTCCTCCTGCTTCCCTCCACCCATCTGTCCATCCTCTAGAGCTCCGTCTGTCTCCCTCCCTCCACTCATTTACCCTCTTCCAGTCTTTCCATGCACATACACACAAAACACCGCCCAATAAGCTCCGCCCATCCACGGTGGGCGTCCTATGGTGGTGCTGGGACTCTGTTCTTTACCCTGCTGTTTGGAGAAGACCTTCTTCTGTCTCTTAAGGCGTGACGCCCTCTCGATGACGGGGTTAAAGAACGTCACCTGATGGACACATACGCGCAAGACAGGAGAGTGTTGAGTGGTGCTTGAATGTGTGTGTGTGTGTGTGTGTGTGTGTGTGTGGTGTGTGTGTGTGTGTGTACCTCAGCCAGCAGCAGGCCTTGTGGTTCTAATTCCAGCTGTACTCTGTGTTTCTGGTTGTCTAGAAAATCCTCAAGCTTGAGGAACTTCAGTGCACAGAGGGAGCGATAGTCTCTCCAGTACACCGCGATCTCCATCTCTCTGGACTACAAACACACACACACACACAAACACACACACACACACACACACACACAAGAGATGTAAAATATAACGTGGTGAGTACGGGAGCGTAGACACCGCGTGTAAAAACAGAGAGAGGTAGACTCGCACTGACAGGGTGATTGTCAGTAAGAAAGAGAAACGCACACACACACAGTGAAAACACCACCAACACAAACTGACGCGGAATACTCAACACGTCGAGAAATACTCAACATGTCGAGAAATACTCAACCGAAAGAACTCGGGAGGAAAGAAAATGCAAAACAACGTGGAAAATCTCAACACGTGAAAAGTAAAACTTTACCGTAGATGAGATGGGAGAAACCAATAAAGGTGACTCAAAAGACGCGGAAAACTCAACGCGTAAAAACGGAACAAAGGACGACAGGGGAAGTAACTGGGAGCAGGCGAACGCCGCGACAAACCAAACACCCAAAGTAAAAGAGTAACTGATAGGAAGTAAAACAGTTGGAGGAAAACTTGAGACGGGCCAGGAAATGGCGGAGGAGATGGGGACTCGAATATGTGACAACGAGGAAGGAAGGTGGCGAAACACCTTGTAACTTTGCACCCCCGGGGCGTGTGCTTTTGCGCATGTGCGCTGGTTTGTGTACGCCCCCATGTTTGGGCGGTCAGTGATTGGCTGGTGACTGATTCTCACCCTCTCCAGCTCTATGGTGAACGCCTGGTCCCAGGCCTGCTCTCCCACAGTCCTCCACGCGGTCTGACCCACCACTGAGTTGTCCAGCTTCAGCACGGCACTCACTTCCGCTGCACAGAGGAGAGTCGTTGGTGGAGTCTGACCTACAACCACCCGCATCTCTCACAGTGGTTCAGTCCAGGGTTTGACAATGCTCGTAGATCAGACTAAAGCAATCAATCACAGACCATTAGCCCTCATAACATACAAACATACTGGGCCAACTGGGTCTGCTAAAGAGCAAAGCTGCCTCTTTATATTCCATTTTAGTAATACAGGACACACACACACACACACACACACTCACAGGAGAGGTCATCTGTTTTCAGGGTGCTCTTGCCGCTCACACTGCCGCTGCGACTGTACAGGCCTTTCCCTCCCCGCATGAACGAACGACCGTCGCCAGGGCTGTGGCAGGGCAACACCACCGGGCTGCCACGGCAACGCCCCGGAACCACATCCAGCACGCCCACGCAGCCCAGCAACGTCACCTGCAGCGTCCCTACGGTGCGAACCCAAACACAGACCTGCTTAAACAACGGCGGCACGTAACCGGGCGTGGCGCTCCGCAGACGTGGGCCGGACGGGGCGTGCGGTTACCCGTGAGAGGGGAGGGTTTGCTGAGTGTGCTGTACTGATTGTGCAGGTAGGGGGCGCCGTGTCGGGAGCTGAAGGTGGGCGAGGAGGCCAGGACGAGCTCCTCCTTGATGAGGCAGGCCTTGGGGTGATCCTCCGGCAGCTCCGACAGACGCTGGTCCAGAGAGGAACGCAGAAGGTCCAGCCTCTGGGAGGACTCGCTCAGACGACACTGAGCCTGGGAGAGAGAGGGAGGGGGGGAGGGAGAGAGAGAGAGAGAGAGAGAGAGAGAGAGAGAGAGAGAGGGGGGGGGGGGAGAGGAGAGAGAGAGAGAGAGAGAGAGAGAGAGGAGAGAGAGGGGGAGATAGAGAGAGAGGAGAGAGATAGAGAGAGAGAGAGAGAGGGGGAGAGAGGGAGGGGGGAGGGAGAGAGAGAGAGAGAGAGAGAGAGAGATAGAGAGAGAGAGGGAGGGGGAGAGAGGGAGGGGGGAGGGAGAGAGAGAGAGAGAGAGGAGAGAAAAAGAGGGAGGGGGAGAGAGAGAGAGAGAGAGGAGAGAGATAGAGAGAGAGAGGGAAGGGGGGGAGAGGGAGAGAGAGAGAGGAAGAGTGAAAGGGAAAGAGAGAAGAGGGTGGAGAGGGAGAGAGAGAGAGAGATAGAGAGAGAGGGAGGGGGAGAGATGGAGAGGGAGAGAGAGGGAGAGAGAGAGAGGAGGGTGAAGAGAAAAAGAGGGAGAGAGGGGCACCATTACAATTATAATTCATGACAATAAAGTATCAGTATTTTTATTTGAGATTGATGGAGAGATTGTTATTTTTGCAGCTGCTAAGACCCCAAAAGTGGTCCTTACAGCACAGTTTTTGAAAACACTAGATGTAGCTTATCTATTGACCTGGTGCGCTAAACCTTAAGCACATTCTCTGCCTTACACTCATTTAGAAATACTTAAACAAACTTTGCAAAACATTAAACACGGTTCTTTACAAAAGACACAATATTCAAAACAGAAAACCATGTGTTACACTCACCTACCAAAATCTATACCCAGTCCTCACAGGTTACAACACTTCTAGCTAATTTATACAAATCTTTAGACATCAAAGATTTCTAATCCCTATGAAGAGGCCACAAGTTGCAAATCTTGGTTTGCACATCAATGGAGTTCAATACTGCATAGAGATGATGATGAAGAGTACGAGAATGAGGAAGAGGATGAGCAACTATGGATGAGATCAGAGCCAGTCTGGTTGACCATGTGGTCAAGCATGCATTGGGTTTTCTGGAGGAAAAGGGTCCATCCATCCAGAGAGTCTAATCATCCAGACATTTCAAAATGAGAATAGATAAGTAGACCTGTCCTCTATACATACTACATCATGTTTTTGCTAGACTACCCCTTGTTGGGGGACGAAGGGCGGCTATTCACCTCAGAACAGAAAGAGACCATTGGCAATACGGTCAGAGCAAACAACTACATACGTTTCTACTACAACAGCACATCATTACTGACAACATCACCATCAGCTACATCCATTCAGTGAGTCTATCTGGACTGGGCCAGTGACAGTGTGTAACAACTGCGCTATGAATTTGCCACTCATCATCATGCCACTCTTGGTCCCTACAACACTGTGTACATCATCACCTTCTTCAACACAGAGCACAACACACTCATTCTCCATCACCAGGGGGATGAACCAGAACAGTCCAGGTTTGTTGTCGTCTGGGACAACATAAGTTTTTACCGGGCTGCTCAAGTACAAACTGGTTCACTGAACAGCCACGATTTGTTGTGCTTTACTCAAACACTCAAACACATGGTAGTAGTGTTTCCATTTGTCTCATCAGTGTGTGGTCACAAATATGAAAGGCTAATCATCTGACATTTGTGTGTAGAGTTTGGATGCAATAATATGGTTTTGGCACAAGTTGCAAGAGTTTTGGTTGAAGTGTTAGTTTTTCCCACAAGTGTGAGATGTTTTGCATGTTGTGTGTGTGGCAATGGCTGCTGTGTGTTAAGTTTTGACAAAAAGATACTTAGTTTCTGAAATTGGGTCTTAGTATCTACAAAAAACTAAAATGTAATTATTAAAGATATGTTTGTTTTTCTTAATATAAAGTGAATTCGGAGCTCTGAAAAAAGCCATAAAAAACTTTTTTATTGATTTTGGTCAGTAGGATATCTATTTTCTGACAGTATTCATTTTGCTGATAGGATGTATTTATGACAATATTGATTTGGTTGATAAGATATCTTCATAGAACTGAAATGATGCGTGCATGCATTTGTGTGTGTGTGTGTATGTGTGTGTGTCTGTGCTACGCCTGACACGGCCTGTATATATGTGTGTGTGTGTGTGTGTGTGTGTGTATGTATGTGTGTGTGTATGTATGTGTGTGTGTGTGTGTGTGTGTGTGTGTGTGTGTGTGTGTATGTATGTGTGTGTGTGTGTGTGTGTGTGTGTGTGTGTGTGTTACCTCTGACATGGCCTTCTTGTCCTGCACTTTGCTGGCCCCCAGCAGTCTCAGCACGTTCTTGGCTCCCTCTGCCACTGCGTGCTCCACCCGGTAGTGGTGACGTAGCTCCTCCATCCGCAGCTCCAGGCCACATGGGTCAGGCTTCCCTGGGGGAGACACATGGATGCCACGGAGTGGTCAGGCTGTAGCACCTCCACACACACCTGGACACACACCTTCACACACACCTTCACACACACCTGGACACACACCCCCACACATACCTGGACATACCTCCACACACACCTGGACACACACCTCCACACACACCTGGACACACCCCCACACACACCTGGACACACCCCCACACACACCTAGACACACCTACACACACAACTGGACACACACATACACACACATGGACACACCTGGACACCTACCTGTCCTGGACACACACCCCCACACACACCTAGACACACTTCCACACACACCTGGACACACACCCCCACACACACCTGAACACACACCTGGACACACACCTCCACATACACCTGGACACACCCCCACACACACCTGGACACACCTCCACACACACATACACACACATGGGCACACCTGGACACACACCTGGACACACACCTCCACATACACCTGGACACACCCCCACACACACCTGGACACACCTCCACACACACATACACACACATGGGCACACCTGGACACACACCTGGACACACACCTCCACATACACCTGGACACACACCTGGACATACACCTCCACATACACCTGGACACACCTCCACACACACATACACACACATGGGCACACCTGGACACACACCTGGACACACACCTGGACACACCCCCACACACACCTGGACACACCTCCACACACACATACACACACATGGGCACACCTGGACACACACCTCCACACACACCCCCACACACACCTGGCCCTCAGGGGAACCACCCAGGTTCATGCACTCTGGAATAAGTCCATCTGGTCTTTTTTAATGCTTTGACCTCATAAGTGTGTTTGTAGTTATCTTTAGTAATGGTTTTGCTCATTTTGAAGTAGCTTTCATCAAACTAGTTACAGGAAAGACCACAAACGTATGTCACTGCACCGATGATAGTGTGGACATTCAGGGATAAAAGCAGCAGTGATAAATATGGAGAATGATTATGAAGTGCAGTGCGTCACTGTGGTATGTAAACGCAGCACACTGCAGGTTCCCTGGACTATGTTAGGGAGAGTCTGCAAACTTCCCACTATGGACAACTATGCAGAATACTGTAGGGTCTCTGGTTTGTGTAAGGGAGGGTCTAAAAACTTCCCACTATGGACAAATCTGCAGGTAATGACTGCTAAATAGAAGGCTGGGATTTGTGTGTGTGAGTGTGTGTGTGTGTGTGTGAGAGAGAGAGAGAGAGAGAGAGAGAGAGAGAGAGAGAGAGAGAGAGAGAGAGAGAGAGAGGGAGAGAGACAGAGATAGAGAGAGAGAGAGAGAGAAGACAATAAGAGGAAGAGAGAGAGAGGATGAAGGTGACTGGATGAACAGAAACACTTTTATGTCCTAATAAGGTCTGAGGCCTGTGAGAGTCAACACTCAAGGGAAGTGTGTTTGTGTTGAGTGTGTGAACACATCCAGCATGTGTGTGTGTGTTCTGAGTGTGTGAACACATCCAGCATGTGTGTGTGTGTTGTGCACCTCCAACCTGTGGCGCAGCAGTGTGTGTGCAGTGTAATGGACTAAAATCCATTTAACAGCATTAAGCATTGAAACAGACTTTTAATACCTCTCCATGGTGTACATCACTTACTGACTTAAACCAGCACTCTGTGTGTGTGTACCTATAAACACACACACACACGCACACACACACACACACACACACACACACACACACACACACACACACACACACACACACACACACACACACACACACACACACACACGGGTTGGACGGTGAAACTGAAACACCTGGTTTTAGACCACAATAATTGATTAGTATGGTGTACAATGACATATATGAGTCCTGCACAGTGATCAGAGGGATTTTAAGCCATTCTTCCTGCAGGACAGTGGCCAGGTCACTATGTGATGCTGGTGGAGGAAAATGTTTCCTGACTCACTCCTCCAAAACACTCGAAAGTGGATCAATAATATTTAGATCTGGTGACTGTGCAGGTCATGGGAGATGTTCAACTTCACTTTCATGTTCATCAAACCAATCCTTCACCAGTCTTGCTGTGTGTATTGGAGCATTGTCATCCTGATACATGGCACCGCCTTCAGGATACAGTGTTTGAACCATTGGATGCACATGGTCCTCCAGAATGGTTCGGTCCTTGGCAGTGACGCGTCTGTATTGGGCCAAGGGAATGTCATGATATGGCAGCCCAAACCATCACTGATCCACCCCCATGATTCACTCTGGGCAACAGTCTGGGTGGTACGCTTCATTGGGGCTTCTCCACACCGCAACTCTCCCGGATGTGGGGACAACTGTAAAGGTGGACTCATCAGAGAACAATACATGTTTCACATTGTCCACAGCCCAAGATTTGCTCCTTGCACCATTGAAACCGACGTTTGGTAGTACGAGTGACCAAAGGTTTGGCTATAGCAGCCCGGCCATGTAAATTGACCCTGTGGAGCTCACGACAGTTTTGGTGGAAACAGGAGAGTTGAGGTGCACATTTAATTCTGCCGTGATTTGGGCAGCTGTAGTTTTATGTTTTTTGGATACAATCCGGGTTAGCACCTGAAAGTCCCTTTCAGACAGCTTCCTCCTGCGTCCACAGTTAATCCTGTTGGATGTGGTTCGTCCTTCTTGGTGGTGTGCTGACATCACCCTGGATACCATGGCTCTTAATACATCACAAAGACTTGCTATCTTGGTCACAGATGCGCCAGCAAGACATGCACCAACAATTTGTCCTCTTTTGAACTCTGGTATGTCACCCATAATGTTGTGTGCATTGCAATATCCTGCTAACTGAACCATCACACTCTGTTCTTACTGGTGCAATGTGTAATTAATGAAGATTGGTCACCAGGCTGGTCCAATTTAGCCATGAAACCCCCCACACTAAAATGACAAAATCAGTTTCATTGTCCAACCCCGGTACATCAACACACACACACACACACACACACACACACACACACACACACACACACACACACACACACACACACACACACACACACACACACACACACACACACACACACACACACAGAGTGCTATATTATAATTTTTAGAGGTCAAAATTGCAATGAAATGCACAGAGGATATTGTAGGTCCTTTAGCTCTGCAAAACTGAATATCTCTCTCTCTCCACATATAATTGGAGTACAACACATATGAATAAAATGTCCTCTATAATTCATAATATCTACCAAAACATCTAGTGGTTTAGGCATTAGGCTGGATTAGGAGTATGGAATGGGTGTGTGTGTGTGTGTGTGTGTGTGTGTGTGTGTGTGTGTGTGTGTGTGTGTGTGTGTGTGTGCATATGCAGCTGTGTATTCATAAACTGTTTTCTGGTGATGTAATATTCCAGTGGTGTAAACCTACACTATGTGCCTTACACATTGGAGGACATGAAGACATACACATAATCCCCTACCTGTTCTCACCCCCCACCCCCTCTCTCACACACACACGCACGCACACACACACGCACACAAGCACACACACGCACACACACGCACACACACATTTTAGCCAGTAACTGTACTGTTTACTACTGGGCTTAGTGAAGTAATCATGCTTACATAGTGATAACACAATGTGAGACAGAGACACCCCGAAGGAACAAAAACCTGAGCACAGACATCCCACACCATACACTCCCCTGACACACACACACACACACACACACACACACACACACACACACACACACACACACACACACAATAACACACACACACACACACACACACACACACACACACACACACACACACACACACACACACACACACACACACAAACACACACACACACACACACTTACCCTGTGTGTCCTCGTTGTGTTCGTAGGCCTGCATTGCCTTGCGGATTTGCATGCGGATGATGTCGATCTTGGTCTTGCTGTCCTGAAGCATCTGCTGTGCTGTTTGTAGCATTTTTTTATCCTGTGACACAAACACACGAGCACGCACACACACACACACACACACACACACGAGCACGCACACACACACACACACACACACGAGCACGCACACACACACACACACACACACACACAGAAAGAGTCGATCTTAATATAAACGTCCAGGTCCAACTCAAAGGCCCCTTCCACTCAGACCTACTGTACACACTTCAGAATTCCTACCCTGAACAAACCTTTTGTCAGTCACTCTGAATGCTGAATGTTGAAAATGTAAATGGATGTGTAAAGAACATCCAGAGCTTGGGCCACGCAGGGTGAAGCCACCGTATATGTGTGTGTGTGTGTGTGTGTGTGTGTGTGTGTGTGTGTGTGTGTGTGTGTGTGTGTGTATGTATGTGTGTACAGCCATCCAGCTTCCTGAATCCAGCCTCCTAAATCCAGCTTCCTGAATCCAGCCTCCTAAATCCAGCTTCCTGAATCCAGCCTCCTAAATCCAGCTTCCTGAATCCACCCTCCTAAATCCAGCTTCCTGAATCCAGCCTCCTAAATTTGCATTATTACATCATGACGCAATTTTAACCCCATGTGTTTACATCACATAGACAAACACGTCTCTGATTGGTCAGACTGAAATCCAGCTGCTGTTTGGTGCTAAATATGCAAATAGGCCCCTAGCACCTCACAACCGACATCCTGTGTTGCTCCTCCTTTTGTGTTACTCTAAACGCAAATAAAGATGGTCGCTTTGAAAGTGAACAGAAAGGAATCTCAGGCATTTCCACTCGGAGGGAGCTCCCAGACGGTCACATGGTTGGATGTGATAAGGGGGGAGGAGTCACGCTTGTCAAATGAGGCTCAGGGAGAGGAGAGACAGACGCTTTTACACTCGTGTTACATCTCTCACTGTGAGTGTGTTTACGTTTGATTTTTAAGGGGATTTTTAATCGCAATCCAGATATAATCCTGTTGCTCAATACATATGACAAAACACAATGTAAAACAGGGTTTAAAACGTTAGTCACTACATCCGTATGCAGAATATAATTTGACCCTGGATGTGTGTGTGTGTGTGTGTGTGTGTGTGTGTTACCTTGGTTGACCCATTGGCATAGATGGGGATCATGTTCTCAGCTCCCTGCTTGACTTTGAGTTCGATGTTTAGCTGTCTCTCCAATGCGGCGATGCGCTCCTGATGGGCTGACACCCGACTCTCCGCCCCCGGAGACTGTGGTGCCTCATCTGCAGGTCAGAGGTCAACGTGAGAACCTACTTCACAAACGGCAGCTTTGAAGTTCACAAACTTCATGCTGCTTTGAGGTTATCACACTGGAGTCACCGACTTACTCATCCGTTACGGACATCTACGGACATCTACCCCGTAAAAAACACTCGTTCACACCCCCCCTTTATGACATCACCGCCCTCACCGCGCGCATCGTCCGTCCCCTTGACGACGATGTGGGCGTCGAGCTCCTGCAGCTGGGCGTGGAGCGAGTCCAGGCGGCGGTTGGAGGTGCGCAGCTGGTTCTCCACCTGCTGGGCGTTGCGCTTGTCGGTGGTGGCCCGACGCAGGTTCTCCGCGCCCTCCTTGATCTTCAGCTCCTTGCGGATCTCACGCCGGATGCGCTCGCGCTGCTCGTCCAGCCGGTGCTGCACGCTCGCGTCTGAGAAGTCCGAGCCCTGGTCCAGACCCAGCTGCTCCAGGACGGACAGCCCACCGGGGTCGCTCTGAACAGGGGAGAAGATTAAGAGATAACTCAACCGAGCTACAACAGCACAAACGTGCCCTTAACAAGCACCCGTAGTCTGAACATGGGCGTGAGGGGGACAGACACCGAAAGGTCTGAGCTCAACAGGTCCGGCCTGGATTCACGGCACTGAGCGCCGAGTCTGAGAAACGTTTCATGAAATGACTACATTATGTCTGAGGAAGTGCTTGAAATAGACCCGATAAACCACTATCAAAGAACGACGTGCATAAATATATTAACAAAATGCTTCAGAATTTTGTTAGGAAGGCAGAAAAAAGGAGTTGAAACTGAGACAGCTTAAAGAGCTCATGACAAAGCGACGGAGCGAAGACGAGACGAAATCCCTCCAAAAAGAGGCACTTTAAAAAAGCAAACAGCCATGACAGGAACGCTCTACTGTAAACAGAGAAACGCTGGTGTCTGAGGCCATGGCCCACAGACCAAAACATCAGTGACGAGAATAAAACCAGACACTGTAGAAAAGGGAAACACGCAAAGTGTTATTGACCATCGCACGACTGCATCAAAAAGCTCGAAAAGCAGCGGCTCGCGAAGCGGCTACCGCGCCTCCGAGAAGGAAGCCGAAAGGCACCGAGGAGCCGCCAGCGTTTTTCCAGGAACTGGAGAAGCCCTGCTCCCAAAAATGGGATTCCTCGAGCTCTAACGAGACAGGAAGTCGCGTTTGACGGCGTCCGGTAAAGGCAGATGCTACATGCTGCGGCGTCCTTCTTGGAAACGCTGCATTTAAAATCCAGCTCGGCAGTGCAGAGGCACGTTAGCATTTGGGGTAAACTCGCGGGCGTACTCGGGTCCAGATCACGGCCTCGCAGGCGAGGAGTGACGTCCTGTCTGTCTCCAGCGGTTACGGAAGGCGGCTGAAAGTGACGGTTGCTGCGGCGACAGGACTCCACCTGCATTTCCAGGTAACCCCAGTGGTCCCAGTGGTCCCACTCGCCCGACCAACACATGCTGGTTGCTTCTGTCCCACTCACTAACTAACTAACTTGAAACGAGACACAGAGAGAGAGAGAAAGAAAGAGGGAGAGAGAGAGAGAGAGAGGGGGAAGAGACAGAGACAGACAGACAGAAAGGAAGGGAAAGCCGTGGTTGGGGTCACCCTCCCTGGGCAGGATATCCGGTCGAGGCTCAGCACGGTCACTTCCTGTTTCCTGTGAGGTTCGGCCTGACTGGCCCACACCAGCGGCGGTCTTTGAGTGTGCATGTGCCGTAAGTAGCTCTGCGTCAGCGGGCCGACCTACAGCCCCTTTATGTGCTTTCAGCTTCTGTGCTTTCAAGCTTTTATTGTATTGTGAGTGTGTGTGTGTGTGTGTGTGTGTGTGTGTGTGTGTATGCAGCTTTATCACCTTTATAGGCACTGATCAAATATGCAGATGATAAGAGGACTGTTGAAAGCAAGAGACAAGAGAGAGACAGGAAGAGACAGAGAGAGAGACTGGCAGAGTCAGAGATAGAGAGAGAGACAGGGAGAGTCAGAGAGAGACAGAGAGAGAGACAGGGAGAGACAGAGAGAGACTGGCAGAGTCAGAGATAGAGAGAGAGACAGGGAGAGACAGAGAGAGACAGGGAGAGGCAGAGGGAGACAGAGAGAAACAGGGAGTCAGAGATAGAGAGAGAGAGATAGGGAGAGACAGATAGAGAGACAGAGAGAGAGACAGAGAGAGACAGGGAGAGGCAGAGGGAGACAGAGAGAAACAGGGAGTCAGAGATAGAGAGAGAGAGATAGGGAGAGACAGATAGAGAGACAGAGAGAGACAGGGAGAGGGAGGTAGAGGTTGGATGTTCAAACGATAGTGAGCCCAAAAGCAGAAACACCAAAAGAGCAAGTTAGCAGAGAGAGAGAGAGAGAGAGAGAGAGAGAGAGAGAGAGAGAGAGAGAGAGAGAGAGAGAGAGAGTGACATCATTACAGGATGTGAACAGAAGCTCAGGATGGCTCTTTCCTGCACTGCAAACACTTCAATTCCTTGCAGCTTCAGTGAAACACTCCCAAAGCACCACTCAAACCCTGCCTGGCACTCAAACCCTGCCTGGTTCCTCCTAGTGGAAGCAAGATCACCTTGAGCCAAAGATGTTTCATACAGAGCACACAGATGGGCCTTTTAACATACAAGAGGGAGTGGGGTTCATCCGCACTACAACTAGATGGCAGATTGCTAACAAACCGTTGTGATAATTTGAAGGCAAAATATACTGTTCATGGACCAGGAAGTAACTGCACCACTGTGCCAAAGAACCATCTGGAACCTTCTTAACTTTTCAATGAGTATGCTCAGTTCAAAGGCGCAACACAAAATGCCTTAACCCTAGTGTCTGCTTTCTGGGGCAGACACTAGGACCCTGGGAACATCAGTGTAAGTGTGGATGAGCGTCCTTAACAACAGTCCCAAGAGAAGGGTGGAGGGTACACACTGGGTAAAAGAAGGGTGGAGGGTACACACTGGGTAAGAGAATGGTGGAGGGTATACACTGGGTAAGAGAAGGGTGGAGGGTACACACTAGGTAAGAGAAGGGTGGAGGGTACACATTGGGTAAGAGAAGGGTCCACACTGGGTAAGAGAAGGGTGGAAGATACACACTGGGTAAGAGAAGGGTGGAGGGTACACATTGGGTAAGAGAAGGGTGGAGGGTCCACACTGGGTAAGAGAAGGGTGGAGGGTATACACTGGGTAAGAGAAGGGTGGAGGGTACACACTAGGTAAGAGAAGGGTGGAGGGTACACATTGGGTAAGAGAAGGGTGGAGGGTACACATTGGGTAAGAGAAGGGTGGAGGGTACACACTAGGTAAGAGAAGGGTGGAGGGTACACATTGGGTAAGAGAAGGGTGGAGGGTACACACTAGGTAAGAGAAGGGTGGAGGGTCCACATTGGGTAAGAGAAGGGTGGAGAGTCCACACTGGGTAAGAGAAGGGTGGAAGATACACACTGGGTAAGAGAAGGGTGGAGGGTACACATTGGGTAAGAGAAGGGTGGAGGGTATACACTGGGTAAGAGAAGGGTGGAGGGTACACATTGGGTAAGAGAAGGGTGGAGAGTCCACACTGGGTAAGAGAAGGGTGGAAGATACACACTGGGTAAGAGAAGGGTGGAGGGTACACATTGGGTAAGAGAAGGGTGGAGGGTCCACACTGGGTAAGAGAAGGGTGGAGGGTATACACTGGGTAAGAGAAGGGTGGAGGGTATACACTGGGTAAGAGAAGGGTGGAAGATACACACTGGGTAAGAGAAGGGTGGAGGGTACACATTGGGTAAGAGAAGGGTGGAGGGTACACATTGGGTAAGAGAAGGGTGGAGGGTACACATTGGGTAAGAGAAGGGTGGCTACAGCTTAAGGAGAGCTAAGAACACAGACCGTTAGCTACCGTGTTAGCCTCGCACGCTACGACCACAGAGTCTGCCAGAGCTGCCTGCTTTACAGGAAGGGGGGTGTCTGCCTGACACTCACCACAGACCGTTAGCACATTAGTACGTTAGTACGTAAGTGTAAGAGTGGGAGATGAAAACAGGGCTGCAAAACAAAATGAGGAGGTTTGCAGTGGTCCTCCAATGGTCGTTCATTGGTCCTCCATTATGGACACAAGGGGACGCACAGCCAACAAAATTGGAAGATTTTGGATGTCTGATAGTTGTCCTCAGGAGAAGAGCACTGAAGGAAATACAAGAGCCCTTTCATTAAACCTTTAATGGGTAGTGAATCATTTGTGGTCTGATCAGCCTCAACCTGTTCCTGTATTTAAACCATTTGTGGTCTGACCAGATTCAAGACTGGATATACTAGGTTAGGTTTGCCAAAAGCATGTAAAGCAAAGAGCATCTTTAATTGATAGAGTGAGTATTACACTGACTCTCTCATTTAATTAAGATTTTCATTAAGATGTTAATGCTACAATAATTCTGGGAAATGGGCTCCTGATCCATCATCCTTCACATCCTGATCATTACATGGTGCTCAAATAAGGGAAGATCTTAGCGTAACAAGCATTTAGTTTGACAAAGAGAAACTTGTGTCTCGTAATGCCATATAACCATATTCCTTCACACAGGTTTTACTAGACCTGCCCAAGCGTATAAGCTAGATATATGCTGAAAGGCATTTAAACCTATTTCACGGTTTTATTTGTCTGTCTGCAAAAAACAGAAGGTACCAATCCTCAACCGGTGATTGAAGCAACAGTGGGCAGCACTGAGAAGACAGTAGGCCTATAAGCAACTGTGCCAATCCCAGGCCCCTCCCACTCCTTCTGCACAGCGCTCTAGCCCCGCCTCCAGAGCCCCTCCCCACAGAGGAGGCAGCTGTGCATGCAGTGAGTGACAACACTGCTGGCCAACAGTCAAGCAAAAATGTTTCAGACATGAAATTTGATCTATTTGGTAGAAGAACTAGTGAATTTCATTTTTTAGAAGTTGGTTTGATAACAGAAACAGAGGAACAGGGTAAAATATGCACATGAGGAAAACTCTTTGATGTGGCAGCACAGGTACACATAAATATCAGCACAAGCGTTAAAACGACACAACAGGGGGAAACTCCACAGTTACTTTTTAACAACTTTCAAATAAAACACCTAGTAGCCTTAACATCAAAAAGTCCAACGGCAACCTCCCAGTAAAATGAGAAACGCTCTCTGGAGTGTTTCTGGAACCAGTGTTTCTGGTTAAATAAATCATTCATGGGTCATTGGCTATATGTTAAGCAGAAATGTGACTAAATCAACACAAATTATTTTCTGACTTCAAAACCTTTGAGAAGCCACTGTGATGTTTATCCTGGTTTTATCTCAGGCTCAGTCTCATTCTTAATGTAATTCTTTGTAGCTTCCTGTTCTTCATGCCCTCTTCTGTTTACTTCTGTCATGTAAGACTTGAAGACTTGTGTCTGTTTACTTGTCATGTAAGCTGCTGCCCACGGGGGGACACGTGAGCAAAGTGAGCAAACTTTGAGACTGAGACATAGCAACTGTGTGTGTTTGTGTGTGTGTGTTTGCTTTATTTTTCTCATGCATGCAAATTGTTATTCTGATGACAAAGATGATTACATCTGGAACTTAACGGAAGAATGTGTGAAGCGGCACCAGCAGACACATACTCCTCCATGTTTGCACGCTCTAACCTGGAGTATATTTCTGTGTGCAGAGAGAGAGAGAGAGAGGGAGGGAGAGAGTGTCTGTGCCTGAATGAGAGATCATTGAAAGAGAATTGTGGGTTTTTCAATCGTTTAGGTGATTTGCAACACAATGTAACTCCTCTTTCATGGTGGGGTTGAGGTGGTACGACTCTAGTCAGGCATCAGGATTTGTTTTCACACTGCATTTTTTGAGTAAGGTGAGAAAAGTAGTTTTCCTTTAGTCTTCCCTTTTAGGCCACCAAAAATTCACTAGCTGCACATCTAACATGAACAGCCAACGTTAGGTAAACAACGAACACACACAAACACGCACTGACACACTAACACCTGCTACACACACACACACACACACTCACACACACACACAGCAGTACAGTAGCAGACGCCTGTTCAGAAAAACATGAGTCATTTACAGTAAGGAAGGATGAGATGAGGTGTGTTGATGAGGCAGTCATGGCCTGGTGGTTAGGGAACTGGTCTTGTGACCGGAGGGTCGTGGGTTCGATCCCCAGACCTGAGGCCATGACTGAGGTGCCCCTGAGCAAGGCCCTTAACCCTCAATTGCTCACTTGTATAAAAATGAAATAGAAATGTAAGTCGCTCTGGATAAGGGCGTCTGCCAAATGCCATAAATGTAAATGTAAATGTAAATGAGAGAGGCCCTGATCACCTCCACGCACCTCATGACCACATGGCTCCACTTAAGGTGGCACTCGGTTTACAGGGACGAGTTACGACGTGTGGAGGCCCGAAGCCACCTTAAGCCACAACATGTCACAACTCTGCGTCGGCCTTTGTCTGGGGCTGTGTCGTGTGAGGGCCATAGACACGGCAGCGTGCGTGTGCGTGTGTGTGCGCGCGCAGGTTTGTGTGTGAGTGTGTGTTGGCTGAGAAGCAACAACATGGCAGCCAGTGGCAGAGATCCAGCATGCTGGGTTATCAGTAAGACACTAGCCTCTCCGTCGGTGCAGAGTGTCGCAGCAGGAAGCTGACCGGCGGAGGCCAGCAGCTCTTCATTGTCATTGTCCAGTAGGCGGGACTATGTAAATGAGCCCCAAAACGAATGGCGAAACCTTTTTTATCGCGTGCTGTGAGCATTCTGTCCAGAATCGGACATTCCAGGAGAGCGTGTGACGAATTTTGGTAGTCACATAACAAATTCGTTTTAGCCTAAATAAATAGATAAATAAGTGAAGAAAACTGTTACTTCTTCAAACAGGTGAAAGTTTAACACAGAGTGTGTGTTCCCTACAGTGATTGTGATTCCTACAGTTTCCTACTAGTGCTAACAGGGACAGAGCGACAGTGGGTGGGGCAGTGGGCGGGGCATGGAAGGGTAGGGGCGAAACGGGGGCGGCGGTCAGGGCATGTGAAGCACCTCCTTGTGCTCACTGTGTTTTCCATAGAGTCTTACAAAGAGAATTCAACACTGGTTCATCCTGCACATCAGCACAGAAACAAAAGTATGAGTCAAGAGAATATAAAACACACACACACACACACAAACACACTGTACACACACGTGCACACCTCACATACACACACACACACAAACACACACACACACACACACACAAACACAAACACACTGTACACACACGTGCACACCTCACATACACACCTCACATGCCAGAGAAGCTGATATCACGACTGTGGTGGTATTCTGTGGGGATCTGATATGATATTGAGACCTTGTGAAGTGCTGAAACTGGCATTTGTTTGATAGCACTGTGTGTGAAGTTAAACCGGGAAGGTGGGGGGGGTGTTGTGGGGCAGGCAGGGCACACTGTAGCTGTCATACAAAAGAGATAAATGCTGCCCTATTTCCTGTCAAAAGCCTTCATGCGTAAGTGTAACTCTATACACCACTACACACTATACTGTACTCACAAAACACAGTGTAATGACACATACATACACTGTGCTCACACAAACACACTGTACTAACACACTGTACTCACACAAACACACTACAAACACACTCACTACTAACATAAACATACACTGTACTCACAAGCACTGGACTAACACATTGTACTCATACAAGCACACTGTATTCACACAAATACACTGTACTCACAAGAACATACTGTACTAACACTAACACACACTGTACTCACAAAAACATACTGTACTAACACAAACACACATGGTACTTCCCCACTGTACTCACAGAAACACACTAAAAACACAATCACACACTGTACTCACACAAACACACTGTACTAACACTAACACACGGTGTATTAACATGCTCAATACGCTGTATTATTGGACAAGTGTACCTGGGTCCAACCATGTACACCCACACTTCAGGATTTGTTTGTGTGCCTGTGTTTGTGTGTGGCTGTGTTTGTGTGTGTGGGTTCACTGCTTAGCTTGCCTTATCGCTCATCAGTTGTTATAATATTGTTTACTTAATACATCTATACTGGTTTGTTATTACTGCTTTACTGGTAAATTATTACTGCTATATTGGTATAGTATAAATGCTATACTTGTATTATTACTGCAATATTGGTCTGAATTTGAAAGTGGCCCATGATTTAGTCTACAAACAAAACAAACTAAAAATGTTTATGTTCTCAGAGTTTGCAAGCGACGTCAGACAAGATGGAAGTGTGTCCACGAGTGTGTTGATGAATGACGGCTTTCACACGTTGCAACAGTCCTGGAGGAAATAGTGCAAGCTAATCTTTACCAACGTCACATCCTGGCTTTGACAATGTGCCTTTAGAGTAATGTGCTGGAACTCTGAACTACAGTATGTAACAATAAAATCACATACAGAGGGCTGACATTTCGATATTGAGTCCTTGAGATTTAAGTTTTCCCATGTTTAGGTGCAACAGAAATTCTGGAGAGAGAGAAAGGCACAGAGAGAAAGAGATTAAAGCAAAAAAAGTGAAACAAAAAGAAAAAACATGGGGGAGAGGGAGAGAGAGAGTGAGAGAGAGAGACAGCTCTATGACCTCTATGATCACAGAGGAAAAGTACAGATGGCGAAAACGTTGGGTCAGGCAAGCTGCAGAGATGTCAGTGATGGAAGGAGGCGGGGCCAGCGGTACAGAGAGAGACGAAGAGAGAGAGACAGACAACGAGAGACAGACAGCAGAACCTACCGCCTGCGTGTCTCCGCTGACCACCTCCACTGGGGCATCATCGCTGCCCTCCTCCACGTCCATCCTCCAGATCTGACCTCCCCTTGCCCCTTATGCCCTTACGAAAGTCGCCCCACGTATGCGCTAGTAAGGGGCAATCGAACCATAGTATGAAGCACACACACTTCTGGGGGAAGTAGCCCGTGCGTCTCGACAGGGGGTGAAGAGGAAAACATGAAAAAAGAAAGAAGTGCGTTTGCCACGGCTCCACCCCCCTGACTTCCTGAACGCGGAAAGAGTGCGTATCAAGCACACGCGAGAGTACAGATATTGCCGAGTACGACAGATTACTGATCTAGGATCAGCTCCCTTGCGAATGGATTCAGTGAACTGAACGCTGAACCTTGATTTCATGACATCACAAAGGAAAGCAGACAGTTCTGATTGGAGTGATGGTAAGAGTGACAGCTCTGCCAGCCACTAACACCCGTGTGCTGACTGTGGGTCACCAGGAGCACACACACACACACACACACACACACACACACACAACCACACACACACACACATACACGCATTCTCTCTCTCTCCTAAAACACACTCTCTCCTGCACACACTCTCTAACACAAACACACTTCAAGAAACGCACATTAAGTCATTCAGCATCTGCAGACCATGCCTAAAAGCCCTCCTTTAATGAAGATTTAATGGTGGAATGATGTAGCTACATATAAATAGCCAGGAACTGTGTGTGTGTATGTGTGTGTGTGTGTGTGTGTGTGTGTGTGTGTGTGTGTGTGTGTGTGTGTGTGTGAGAGAGAGAATGTGAGTGTGTGTGAGGTCACACATGCATACCAAAATACACACACAATTACACAGATGGTCCTATATTTGGGCTGCCAGAAACTGCCAACATCTGCCAACAACAGTGGCCTAGTGTTCCTGAGTGAGGTTAGAGGTTAGAAAAGTAGGAATACATGTTGCGTAGAGCACAATTAATTATTTAAATATTAATTTGATTAACAATAAATTCAAATACTGATTACAGATGTCACAGAGAATTTTGGAGTGACTCCTTTTGTGGAGTCATCCTCTTCCATTTATGTAGGTAGTTCAATCTTCTTCTTCATTCAGTTGGTCTTTCTTGAATGGATTCCATCTCTGTTTTTGTCACTTCCACACACACACATGCGTGCGCGCGCACACACACACACACACACACACACACACACACACACACACACACAGTTCTACACAAACAAATACACACACAGAGAGCTCTATTCAGATTCTGTAATTCATGGGAAGGCAGGCAATTCTGGGTTGAGTTAAACCCGAGGACCGCAGAGCAGACAACAGAGATGGGGGAGAGACGGAGAAGAGAGACGCCTGAGATCCACCAGGTGAAAACACCACCATGGTGAAAACACCACCATGGTGAAAACACCAAAACACACCAACAGAAATGGAGGAGAGACGGAGAAATCCACCATGAAGTGTGGATGGTGAAAACACACCAAACCATGTGAGATCACACCAAACCATGACACTGAAAACACATCAAACTGTGATGTTGACAACAGACCACACTCTGATGATGTAAACACACCAACCTATGATTAAACACAACAAACAGTGATATTTAAAGGGCCAAAGGGAAAGACTCACAGAAGAAATTAATGTAACTGTTTTCACAGAATCTGAGGGGTGGAGGGTGATTTGATTTGATATTTGCAAATTAAGGTCTACAAACTAAACTCTACCTGTCAGAATTGTATTACAGCTCAGTCAAACAGAGATGCACGCACACACACACACACGTGCGCACACACACACACACACACACACACACACACACACACACACACACGTGCACACAGCAGCTGACTCAGCTGAGCTCACTAGTGTCAGAGTGAGTGTGCGAGTATACATGAAGAGAGATATCACTACAGAGTCAGAGTGAGCGTGTGAGTACGTGTGAGGAAAGTCACTACAGTTCTCTGTCTAAAGATCATTCAGCTATTGGTCTTTAGAGGTTTCAGTGAGTTAAACATGAATAGTGTCTTTGTAGCACAGGCAAAGACAGGCAAAAAGGACTAAGACTTCAGAGCTTCTATTGTTCTCTCTCACACACACAACCATGCATATGGATGGATGCTACTATAGATATGGAAAAAATAGAATTAATAAAAGCATTAAATGCAAACAGCTGACAGTGCATTACAACACAGAACACTCATTCGCGGTTCAGGTAATCAGACAGTAGAATACAGCACTGGAATATTAAATGGTGAGATCAACAAAGATGCATAGAACAGCAAACATCTCCTTCAGGCACTAGTGTAAGACAGTGAACAAGCTGTAAAACAGCACTCCTCCCTGTGTGTGTTTATGTGTGTGTGTGTGTGTGTGTGTACCCGGCTTGAGTCACAAGTGGCTGTGGCCTGTTGCTCAAGCTAACGTGACATGCACCAGCCAAGTGCGGCTACAGGTAGTTTTACACACACACACACACACACACACACACACGCACGCACACACACACACACACACACACACAAGGAGCTCTGTGTTGATCTACCTATATAACAGCATTTAAAGCAATGCTCAGTCCTATTCTGTCATTCTCCTTTAACTGGCTCTTCTCAGCAGCAGCTGAAGTGAACATGTACGACTGCAGGTCTCCTCACTGTGTGTGTTTATGTGTGTGTGTGTGTATGTTTAACTGGCTCTTCTCAGCAGCAGCTGAAGTGAACATGTACAACTGCAGGTCTCCTCACTGTGTGTGTTTATGTGTGTGTGTGTGTGTGTTTAACTGGCTCTTCTCAGCAGCAGCTGAAGTGAACATGTACAACTGCAGGTCTCCTCACTGTGTGTGTTTATGTGTGTGTGTGTGTGTGTTTAACTGGCTCTTCTCAGCAGCAGCTGAAGTGAACATGTACGACTGCAGGTCTCCTCACTGTGTGCCGCCACCTTCCCAAGGCTGTTGTAACCATTGGCAACCGTCCCGCGGCAGCAGGGACCATCCCTGCTCCGGGCCGGGCCGGTTCACTTGGAGACGGAGTGACGGGGCAACCCCGGGCTCGATGTGGGCGGTCCATCATCCAGAAAAAGGAGAAGCAAGCAGACTCTGTGGTTCTCGTGCATCTGGTTGTAAATGCCAGGTGGGTGAAGGACTTCACCACGTGATGACAGTAGCCTCCCCGTCAGCCACATGTCTCACAGGTCCATCGGTTCCAGACCGGCAAGTTTTTTGGGGCCAGAACGGTGTCGACGTTTCCAGCTGAGATCCTGCGATTTTCATACCAACATGGTGCAAGCCGTGTGTCCGGAGTCTGGAGAACGTGAAGGGACCGGCGTGTGTGTGTTCCGTTCCTCTGTTCCTCCCCCTGATCTACTGTATATGCAGCCAGCACACGGTGGTCACCTGGACATGGAAGCTTCTGGAATCAGCAGGGACGATAACGAAGGGGCTGAGAGTCTGCAGTAAGGAACGGTCAAAAATACTTCGCCATGTCTGCAATTTTATTTTACTTAAAAACAAATGTTTTATGTTTTCGAAGGCTAGGAACATTACTGGACTTAATGACTACAGGCCAGTAGCCAGTCCCACCAGGATTTCGCGGGCCTTTTTTGTGATTGTTGCGGGCTAAAATGTTTGATGTTGCGGGTGTTTTTCAAAAAAAAATTGCGATGGAAGTTGCGGTGTGTTTTTGCTTTTTTGTGAGTACATTACAATAGGGAGTAAATGTTGTATGGTTTCCTCTATTTAGTAATCCATTTTAATTATCTATTTACCTATTTAATCAGGGTTGCCAACTTTTCAAGATCGCTTGAAGTGAGATTTGAACCTGGAGGGGGTGGCGAACATTAATTGTTGACGGGGGGGGGCGGGGTTAGCGAACGTAAGTTGTTACCGGGCGGCCTGTAAAATGGACACAAATTAAGTATTATATCGAGATCGATCGCCAGTGGTGGTTGGCGCCAGAGCGAACTAGTAACTCATAGATATGGATCAGAGATAAATAAACTTTATCTCAGTTTAAAGTTTAAACTTATAAACTTTATCTCAGACCCTCGCCACTTGCGTGCGCTGCAGTGACTTCGCAGGCTACCGTTGCATTGTGGGGAATGTAGTGTTTGTGCGTGCAAAACACCATCGGGCGGCTGTGGCCTGCGGGCCGGTTCTAATAGTAGTTAAATATCATCCAGGGGGCCATAGATAATCAATTCGCGGGTCGGATCTGGACAGTTTACCCCCGCTTTCATGTAGTGTACCGGGATACTGCTTTTCCCGATCTTTTTGCCGTTATTTTCGTCGCTCATGCTGCTTTCAGTCTGCTCCTCTTGAACGTATATACGGAAGTAAGGCGGGAGTTTGTCGACGTCACATCAATACGACATCAGTGATTGGTCAAATTTGTGGGAAAGTTGCGGTGATTGGCTGAAGTTGCAACACCGCCCTGAATTCGCGGGGTTTGCTTGAAGTTGCATTGAAGTTGCAAATCGCAACATCGCGACTTTCTGGAGGGTCTGAGTAGCACTGACTCTGTAGTTGTGAAGGTCTCTGAAGGTCAGATCCTCTGCTGGATCTCCTGCAGGTCTGGTGTCAATGTGGAACTTCATGCCACAGCATCTCCACAGTCCGGACAAGGGTTCTGTTTGTGACAATGACAGTGTCTCTAGGTAACCAGTAAAGATCCTGAAGTTTGCAGATGACACCGCTACGGTGGGTCTCATAACCAACAGTGAAGAGTCTGCCCACAGACAGGAAGTCAAGCGTGGTTGACTTCATGGCCAACCTCTCACCATTACCCCCACTCAACATCAACGGCTCTGTGGTTTCCACTGTGGAGTCAATCAAGTTCCTCATCCAATCAAGTTCCTCATTACAGGAGACCCCTCTCATCCTGGACATCTCCTCTTTATTACACCAGACCCACTCATCCTGGACATCTCCTCTTTCAGACACCAGACAGCTCTCTTCCTAAACATCTCTTTATTACACCAGACTCCTCTCGTCCTGAACATCTCCTCTTTATTATACCAAACCCCACTCGTCCTGAACATCTCCTCTTTATTATGCCAGACTTCTCATCCTGGACATCTCCTCTTTATTAAACCAGACCCCACTCATTCTGGACATCTCCTCTTTCAGACACCAGGCAGGTCTCTGGACATCTCTTTATTATACTAGACTCCTCTCATCCTGAACATCTCCTGTTTATTACACCTTCTTATCCTTGACATCTCCTCTTTCAGAAATCTCCCTCTGGCAGAAGACTCAGGGTCATCAATGCCAACACAGAAAGACGTGCTAACAGCTTTTCCCCCAGAACTGCACCACTCCTTAACCACAGCAGTCACTCTGCACTTTAAACTCAAACTAAACCATAAAACCCTATTCTGTATGACAATAACTCCTCTCTAATGTAATGCTGTTTGTACTGATGTAAATACGTATAAACATTCCCAACCACGTACGTATAATCCACACATTCTAGTTCCTCTCCGTGGCCCTTTATTATTATTTATTACTCACGCTACACTCTTAGTCTCCTGTATTTAACTTTTCTTTATTTTTAAAGTATGTTTCCTCCCTAGTTAAACATTTGTTAATGTGCGCTTGTCTGGTCTGTTCAGTGTGTTACATGTCATACACATGTGTTCTCACCAGAACAAATTCCTTGTATGTATCATACTTGGCGAATGAAGTGATTCTGATTCTGGATGACTTTATCAACACGTCATTACTGGGTTACTGGCACCTTTAAATTCACATCGCTTACACGCCTCTCAATAATGCAAAGTTTTGGGTCAAGTTTTGACTGATAACAATGTCCAGTCTCAACATTACCTTGGATGTCTGGTACAAAGCTCAAGTGTCTCACATGGCTTCTTTCAGAGGACGTGTGGTGTGTGTTTGTGGTGGTGTGGGGAGTCCGGCAGCTACAACATGACGTGGTGCATCATTGCACTCACAGTGAGAATGGTAATGGTAGATAATGCAGATACATTCAAGCAGGGGACAGAATACAGCTTTAATAGTATTCTACACAGTGGCATAGTTTTGATGTAACATAAGTAACTGCCCTGAAGGGCTATTTTCCTGAACTTTCTTTTAGCAATGGCTCATCCCCATCTCCAAGAGGTCCTCTATGTGTGTCACTGGCCCACCAAGATGAACGGGTTCCCCTCATCCGGGTTTCAAAATGGACGTGTTAGTGTGCTTGGCGAAAGGGCTAGAGGTCAACTCTTCTGGGAGAGCCACCCTCTTTGACATCATCAAGCAGCGGCTCCATGGCAGCTGTTGCCACGGGGATGGAACACATACACCCGGTCCCTCCCATCCCAAGCGGGCCAATCACCGTGGAGCTCAGGATTGTGGATTGGCTCTGGGAGAGAGTGTGGACTAATGAAGGCATTAGCTCTAGACATAAACCCTAAAATGGGACAGTATTCTAATCCTTAGAAATCTGACCTGAACCAATTATCTATCAGTGCAGCTGTAAGTGCTAATATAACGGCATCTTATAACGGCATCTTTCAGGAAGGATCAACAGAAGGAACAGAGGGGAAGAGAGAGAGATGGATGGGTGGATGAATGGATGGATGGATTGCCAAACAGAAATAGAGAAAAAGATATGGATGAACAGAAAGAGGGCGAAGAAGAGTCAGAGAGATAAACAAAAGGAAAGGTGTGGAGAGGAGAAAGAGGAGGAGAAAGTTTTCCTCATATCTCCTTATTAGTGTCAGAATCAGTTGTCCATCAGTTCATCAGGGATGCTGTGGGTCTGCCAGACGAGACGTAGAGGAAGTGCTGCCCTTGGACGGGCTCATTCACACACACGTCTGCTGTCTCACATCATGTTATCACAGACCAAACATCTCACTGGAGACTTTTGCATGAACCTCTACGGGAAGGCGGCTATTTGCATGCACACATACACTCTTGCTGGGCCAGTTTACAGAGTAAACACACGTGCACAGAGACACACACACCCACACTGACTCATGTATACAGACACAGATCCTCAGTACAACACCCTCCCCTCTGACAGTGATGATCTCAGAGACAATCAGGAGTCTGCCTAAAGTGATTTCATTTCCTATTTGACTGATATAATTTTAGCATTATACCCTGCCAGAAATACACATGCACACATTGCATCCATGTTTAACAAAAAGCACATCACACACGTCATTAAAACCTTTACCTTGTACTCCTAGCTCATGAGATTAACTACCATTTTCTTACAGAGTCACATTCTGGTTTAGGTGTACAGAAACAGAAGATGTACAGAATTCCTGTGAGGTTTTATATATCTGTATTGCTGTTGAGTAGAGAGTGGGAGTTTGGGTTTTCACGAGACATGCATGTGTTCAAGGCAATAGAAGTACTAACAATACCAACGATCTGCTCAGAAAACTATGTCTTAACAAAACATATTGCACATCTTAACACAAACACGATACTGATAACGTGTCATACAATTGAGCACAATTTACCACAATACCAGTTATGAGATTGCCATGCCCTAATAAACAGACACTCTGAGGTGGTCAATTACTTTCATGTTGTTATAGCTGTCAGTGGATATCACAGACAGAAGACCTCTGACAGTGGATGAATATTCAGCACTCTTCCCCAGAGCTGATTAGCTCTCCCACGTTAATTTTGCTAATCCCTCTGGTCCAGAATGTTACACTTACACAGGACACGACCCTTTGAATCTTGGAAAAAAATGTTTCCAATGTTCTTCTCGATTGAGGACACAAACATCTGACATAGAGTGAAAGAATTAACGTGCATATCAACTTGCACGAGCACTCAATATTGACTAGCAGCTAAGTACCGCATGCTAACGCTGATGTAACCTTAATGTTCACCTTAACGTAACATCTTAATGTTAGCTTAAACATTTAGCTATATTATATAGATAGGTTTCTTAAATGTTTACTAATAACGTATTTGATGAGTTAAGTCTCCTTGTTTACAGTGTTGCGTTAAGAACACAAACTAACTTATCGGAATTAACTTGAATACATCAGATTTGGACAAATTTGCGCAGAGGTGTTTATGATGTAAAGCATTTGTTAACTTCAGGTCGATTCTACTAACAACATCTTCTCTGTGTCGTCTACAGTGCTTATTGTGTGTGTCGATCATGTTTGAATACTCAGCGTGCACAGAGAGGAAAGGCTTTTTACATTAGGATCTGTTACCATTGAATCAATATGTGGCAGTCAGTGTTGATATTGCCACAAATAAATCAATGTACAGGAAACACAGTTTTTTTTCTACCCACTGTGAACCACAAGCTCACTGTCCAGAGAGAATGTTTCAGACTTAAAATGTGTATGGAAAACTAAGATCCCTAGGACTATAGAAGGAAAAATGTGTGTGTGTGTGTGTGTGTGTGTGTGTGTGTGTGTGTGTGTGTGTGTGTGTGTGTGTGTGGTGGGAAAGACAGAGAAAGGGGGATTTCAGGGGAAGGAAGGGAGTCTCATGGGAGAGGTGGAGCAGGTGGTGACACTACTGAGCTGAAACAGAGAGAGACAGACACACATAGAGATGGTGGGGGCAGACAGAGAGAGAGAGAGAGACAGGCAGACAGAGAGAGAGAGAGAGACAGGCAGACAGAGATGGAGGGGGGTGTTAGAGAGATAGCCAGAGTCTGGCTCTGTGGATCGGTTTACAGCCTCCAAACGCACAGCACTGTTCCTACTCTCAAACAAAGAACAGCAGGGCAGCCGTGGGGAGAGTGGGGGAGGGGGGGTTTACTCTGTTGCAGGCTATGGCCTCCCATTGTTAAATATTCATTCTTTCAGGGTTTTGTTAATGGAGCCGAACCCACTATGCAATCTAACATGGAATCAGCTGATACCAATGTGTTTCTTCTCTTACAGCACCCAAATGTATTCTTGGCTAATACACACGAGGCCACGAGGCAGCCATTTCTTTTCCCTATTTAACTATCTGAAATATTTTTTAGCAATGGGTGGCTGGTGTGTGCCATGTTTTAGTAGAAACACCTTGTGTCACTGCTTGTGCCATTTGGAGTAGGTTTTAGGAAAACCTGCTTGGCGAGTTCCTCCTGCATCATCACAGTACACTAAGGCAAATTGTGGCTTTAAATGTGGAGGAAACGCACAAATACCCCTAGTGATTGACAGAATTCATATATTTTTATTCTCATAATGCAACGGCCTAAACAATATAATTAGTCATTCAACAGACAGAGGCAGACAAAGACGATGAAATGTGTACAGGATGTGAGAAGTAATTTACAACCTGAGATCAATCCATGGGAAGCCTGAGGGTGTGGAATAATGAACGCCAGGCTTCATTAATGGGTCAGTTATGCAAGCTGTGCTGCGCAACTGCTAGCACAGAATTTCAGAACACTGTCAATCGGGCGGAATTCTCCACGGCCACAGAAGTCATGATGTCACAATGGGGTGTGAGAAGAGAAGGGGCGTGGCTAGCACAGCACGGGCAGGACCTGTCATTGTGAGGTCATGAGAAAAGGCGCCTGTTCGACACTGAGGCGTGGGCACAAAGGGAGCTGCAGTTCCAAGCCACCCAATAAGACAGCTGTTGATTCACTCAGTGGCGGAAATACACCGTTGCTGTTTGGTGGGCCAGAGACGGACAGTCTGTGTAGCCCCTTTGACATGTCAAACCCAGAACAGTAATGGATTAACTGTTGGCAGCACTAGTGTATTCCCTGTTTTACATCCTGCAGTCAGTGCCATAAAATTCAGAACCAGACGATGTTATGGAAATCTTCTGCATGTTCTGTATGCTACAAAATCCAGAGTTGAACATGCAGGTCTGTTTTGGGTCATGTTGGAAATTAAAAACACCATCAGCAAACAGGCACTCGATGCAGACTGTGTGGATTTGTGATCAATTTACAACAATTTGTAGATACTTTAGGAAACATTCAATCCGTGTTCTTAAAGACATGCTTGTGGCATTAGAAAGTGTCTGGATGATTAGATGGTGGGAAATATGAAGCAGACGGAATCAGTTATCTGAGGCTAAAAGGGACAGAGGACAAATATGTAACTGTCCTTCTTAGTTTACAATGTTCTTGAGTTTACTCAGGACATTGTTGGAAATGTTACTAGTACTAGTGAGGGCAAATGGCCAGTTTTCATCTCTCCTATCAACTATTGCTCATCAACTATTGCTACATGGGAAAACTGATGGAATCTGAGTAAAACATCTAGAACACAAATAAAACTTCTGGAATACAAGTAAAACTGCTAGAACACAAATAAAACTTCTGGAATACAAGTAAAACTGCTAGAACACAAATAAAACTTCTGGAACACGGGTAAAACTTCTGGAACACGGGTAAAACTTCTGGAACATGAGTAAAATTGCTTGAACATGGGTAAAATAGCCGGTGTGAAAGAATATGTCCCCAAGAAATTCAAATAACTAAGGCAACAAATGACGTGGAAGAAGCAGACTCAAACACAATCTCACATGCCACATTGTGAAAATGAATGTGTTTACTCAGTCGACCAACCCCAAAACAAACACACACACACAAACACACTCTCCAGGATAGAAATGACCACTCCAACCACACTGCCTCTTTGCATGGCGTCGGTGAATGGGCTGAGGGCAGCTGAGCAGGACGCTGGGGAAATGATAAATCTGATCTTGCATGCTGCATGCACAAAGGACTATATTGTGCCCGGGCAGCAGCCGTATGGCCTTCTGATCCTCTCCAAAAGGGCATGGTCAGCCAAGCACCCTGCAGCCAATCAGAGTTCACCATAAACCATCCCACCAGCAGGAACAGGGGACCAAACTCTGATGGCCAATAAAAGCAAATGCCAACTGCCAGCGTGACCTACCTCAAACCTTGTTTGTGTGTGTGTGTGTGTGTGTGTGTGTTTGTTTGGGTATATATGTATGAATGTATGTGTGTGTGTGTGTGTGTGTATATGCAGTATATGAGTCTGGTCCATATTGACATGATAGCGAATCTCACGTTCCACCACATCCCAAAGGTGTTCTATTGGATTGAGATCTGGTGTGGAGGCCATTTGAGTACAGTGAGCTCATTATCGTGTTCAAGAAACCAGTCTGAGATTATTTACACTTTATGACATGGTGCGTTATCCTGCTGGAAGTAGCCATCAGAAGAAGGGTACACTGTGGTCATAAAGGGATGGACATGGTCAGCAACAATACTCAGGTAGGCTGTGGCGTTGACACGATGCTCAATTGGTACTAATGGGCCCAAAATGTGCCAGGAAAATATCCCTCACACCATTGCACCATCTCCTCTGACCTCTGGCATCAACAAGGCATTTGCACCCACAGAACTGCTGCACACTGGATATTTTCTCTTTTTCTGACCATTCTCTGTAAACCCCAGAGATGGTTGTGCGTGAAAATCCCAGGACATTAGCAGGTTCTGAAATATTCAGACCAGACCGTTTGGAACCAACAACCATGCCACGTCCAAAGTCACTTAAATCACTTCCCCCCCCATTCTGATGCTCGGTTTGAACTGCAGCAGAATGTCTTGATCATGTCTACATGCCTAGATACATTGAGTTGGTGCCTAAATTCCTAAATACATTGAGCCATGTGATTGGCTGATTCAATATTTATGTTAATGAGTGTATGTATATATATATATATAGAGAGAGAGTCACGGGACAGCTACGGACCCCTCCTTTTGGGCGTGGGTTTATGTCGTCTGCATCTGGTTATGTCCATGTTTGTAGTTGCGTGGGTGTGGGTTGTTCGTGGGTATGTTCATCTGTCTCACCTGTGCTTCGTCTCGTGATCACTGGGGGATCGTGTAGTTCGTCTATTTAATGTGCGTTCGCGCAGTGTCCCGTGCTCGTCGTTGTCTAAAGCTCGTGCCTGTGAGTGTTTCATGTGGAGTGCTTGTGCTACCCGCGTTGGACTTTATTCGTTGTGTGTTCCAATAAACGTCTGTCGATATCAAACGCTCGTCATGCCTGCTTCCTCCCACCATAACATATATATATATGTAGAGAGAGAGAGAGAGAGATAGAGAGAGAGAGAGAGAGAGAGTTTCCATTCATACGTGCACCTTTCTCTACTTTTCTTTACTACCTAGGTTTGTATAGCTTGTTTACAAGTCACAGCTAGTTTTTCTTCCATTAATTTGACAATGTAGACAAACCAGAATACAAACAAGAACCCTGGCAAGTCTGAGACTAATAATGCATTAGGCCAATATCGACCTCAGAGAAAACAGGTATGACTAATATCAATGTCAAAAATATATATTTATAACAAAAATATGAGTATTACTTCATGAAAAAATACATTTTTAGAGGACCTCAATTTTGTCCAGTTTGCTGATTGCAATCTTGCAGATAACTCCAGTGATTAAAACCAAATGGATATAAACGCCTACTTATGGTCTATTTTATTTTTGACTGGATCATCATTACAAAATAAGGATCAGATGACACTTATTCCTCTATACCATATCTAGTACCATCCTAAAATACCAAACGATACCAAATGGACCATGATTTTTCCAGTGGAGGTGTTCTGCTTTGGAATAACGACAACAGCGGCCTCAAACAGCGTAGCTACCGTGACACTGCTCTCTCTCCAGCAGCCTGTTAAACAGCAGCGGTGTTTCACGTGCTTTAGTGTTTATGCTTTGTTTCCTGTGACACGTGTCAGTGTTTTGGGTGTCTCGCCCCACTCAGGTGGTGTGCTGTGCCCCCATTGGCCACCCATGTACTATTGTTATCATGTTGTTACTTTTTAAGCCATTTACGTTACTATGACAGACTGCTAGTCACTAGTTACATTAGCTTGCTTTAGCTGTGATTAGAGTGTGTTTATGTGTAATTGTAATAACTGCTATAGTAACACTGTAAAAGTCATAACATACTAAGTGTTATTAAGGTGTCCTAACTGCTTGCTGACACCCTTTCACCTGGTTGAAACTCCATAGCGACAGGCCTATGCCATAATCTCAACCAAAGAGTCCACGAACAGTCGCAGACGCCCATTGGACGCCAGCCACAGACGCAGCCACCAATAAAGTCTCCGGATGCATCAGAACTGACGGCTCATTGGCCATTCGTTCATGACGTAGAACCTTAAAAAATAAATAAATACAAACAAACAAACAAACAAAAAATGTCCTTGAACGTTTTCAAATAGATCAGTGGTTCTAGGGTGGACAGTGTTAAGAGGCCACTGGATATAAGCGACACCCAGTAAGGTGTCGGGAAATATTATGATGATGACCATTATAGCCATAGGGATATTCCTGCTAAACGGTTTTAATTGCTATTCCAGCAATATCTGGATGCTTGAAGATTCTCTTACAGAGTTCAGGAAAAAATGTCTCTGTGTGTTCCACTGTATAGAGGAGGGTATGTTGGCATCAAATTAAAGCAACAATCTCTTATCATTTTTGTACAGCTGTGGTTGTCAAAGTGTATTCAGAATGCTAGTATATCAAGCCATGTAATTTCTCCCCAGCATCTGTTGAATGACTGTAGCATGACGTCAGGAAGGAATTTAAGGGAAGTGTGTGTATACAGACTCCCTAGGATCTGTGTGTGTGTTTATGTATGTGTCAGAGTGTGAGAAAAACACATACAGGCAAATTAGTGTGTGTGTGTGTGTGTGTGTGTGTGGGGGGGGGGGGGTCGTCACAGGGATGGAAATAAGTTGATTTAGAAACTGAATACTTAAAGGAGGTGAAATAGAGCAGATGAAAGAAAGTTTGAGATATGAACTTAACCTCTGTGAAATTCAGTGGGAGCTGAAGCCCTTGCAATGCGCATAGCATAAGTGTGTATAACATAAGTGTGTATAACATAAGTGTGTATAACATAAGTGTGTATAACATAAGTGTGTATAACATAAGTGTGTATAACATAAGTGTGTATAACATAAGTGTGTATAACATAAGTGTGTATAACATAAGCGTGTACAACACGTATATCTTCTTGGACCACAGGGAGGTGACCAAGAGTGCTCAAACAGTCCACATTCTCTGGACTTGTTTTTGCTCATGTCTCTTGCTGCTGGTTTTACACAATACTGTAGCATAAAGTGTGTGTGAGTGTGTGAGTGTCTGTGTGTGTAAGATCAACATTCCAAAAGCCAGAAAATGGTCCTGAGTCATATTGCCTCTGACAATCCAATCAAGCTCAGTGCACTGAGATAAAGTACACTGACGTCTCTCAAAAGATTCACACACACACACACACACACACACACACACACACACACACACACACACACACAATGATGCATCTCAACCCTCACCCTGCCTAATTCTCCCTCTTCTGTCTCTAAGATATACATTCAGTGTCACTTCCTGTCAACTGCCCGTCAACTTCTCAGTTTCTTATTTGCTGCAATTTGTGTATATCTCATTCGTATATATTTTTGAATACCATACCTGGCCAGCACCAAACTTCCATTTTCCATAACCATTTCTCTGCGTTAATTCATGGGGGGCGTGGCAGAAAACAATTATGCTTAGCTGTGAAAGATCATGATTTAAAATAATAATAATCATAAAAACGAGAACATATTAAACTCTGAAAGTATCCCATCTGCTTTTCTAATGGACAACCCGCCGTGTGACAACGTGGAACACCACATACGGCCGTAGAAGGTGCCAAGACAAACATAAATATTGGTGTTTGACACAGAGCAGCGGCTAGCTGGAGCTACTCACAAGGTTCCTGGTTCATGTTCACCACAAACACGAGGTTCTGCCTGCCCTTCTCACACCGGGTCGGTTAGTAACTCACACTTCAAGTGCATGGACGGGGTCGTGAAGGGCGTTCACGAGTCCAACGCCCCTCGTAACGACACGACCGAAACCGAAATGATTCGTGAAGTGCGATACAAAAACACGTGGGCGCCGTTACAACGCCCAGTACCTTCAGAAGTGCACAAGTGGGCATAAGAGGGTCGACCTGTAATATAGAGACGGTTATGACTTCAGAAGTAACATCTGGGAATAAATATAATCCTGTGGCGGTTACGGGCACTTACCTGAACTGAATCGTTGGCCATTTCTGTCCTTTCTAACGCCTATTCTCCAAGGGTTTGCCAGCTACTCCAAACGAACAGAAATACTTTTCCTCCTTGAAGATGTTCTGTAATCGCAGGCAAAGCGGTTCCGTGCGTCTGATATCTTAGTTTTAAAGTATCATCCAAAAACGATTCAGTAACTTATCATGACGCCTTTATTACTATCCTGAATATTCACTGGTGTCCAGTATTCCGCAGTACAGGACATCCGTGGGTCAACACAAATGCATCATCTCAATGATGAAAGGGAGATCTTCCCCTTCCAAAACAAGTTAAAATAGCAACAAGTTAAAATAATGTCTAAGACAAAACCACACGGCGATGAAACCCGTCTTTAGTTCACGACCGTGGTTTAACTAAGCCGGCGGACACACTTCCATTCTTTTCCATGACGACACGCTCAAACACCGCGGACTTCTCCAAAAGCATCACCAGACACGAACGTGTCCGGCAGCCGGGCAGCTCAAAACACACAACTTAGAACCAGCGAGGGCGGAGAGCCTGCAAACCAGCCTGGGCGAGCGGCGAATCGGTCCGTTCGGGACATCTCAACGAGCCGTTTGTTCAGTCGTCGCCTTGTCTAATGACATTATTGCAGCCGCCACTCGCCATCCGCCAGAGTTGACGGTATCTGCATTAGCCACAAGTAAAGTAAGACCGCAAACGTGTTTTTTTGTTGGTTTATCACGTGCAGGAAAAAAAGCACCATTCGGAACCGTGAATCAATAACGGCGCGAGCGGGAGGGTCCTCGGTGTCCCCGGGCGGGCGCGCGGGCGAGCGGGCGCGTTCGCGCAGTGACAACAGGGAACCAGAGCGCGCTCTGCAAATCATGTGATCAAACTGAGGCGAGACAATAAAGCTTGACCGGGTTTACTTTATAATACATGTTTTGTTGGGTTATGCTTAAAGTTTTTTTTATGTTTTAATAATATATTTTGCAGATATATTTTCCATGTATTTGGACTTCAAATATTCAATACGTTACATTTGTACAATATTTGCATTTAATGAGTCTTTATTTTTCTGTACATGTACAATATAAAAACACAGGTATGGTATTATCCAGTCCCCTAAGGACCTTTTCAATATCAATTATCTCATAAAACTTTCCCAGTTATCTACAAGTCACGTGTTCGCCGTCGAGGGAATTCACTTCAAAGGACGTTCAACTAGTATTATGTGAGCGAATACATGGATGTGGAGTTAGTGCAGCTGGGAGAGAATAAACCACAGTCGTCACAGACAGAAGCAGGTAAAGCAAATAGCACTACATTTTTTTATTTCAACGTCACAATTTCAATGTGAAGATTTAATAACGATCATCTAGGAAAACCCCAGCTTCTCTTGAAACAACTTGACTTTTTCGCGCCAGTAATCCCAGACAACGATACAGTGGCGCCATCTTGCCGGTGGAGAAACGCGTTGCACGGAACACCGAAGGGCGGCAACTCCGTCCGAATCAGAAACGAGAAAAATGGATGATGAGATGTATCCCATACAAGAGCAACTCCAATATCTCCTCGTCAAAACCGACCACTTTCGGGAATACCTCCTGTACAGGTGCGGCGAAAATTGTTTTGGTTTAATTTATTTTACACCTTTTACATGTCATTGGTCGTCTGTGTTTGGTGTGTAACATTCCCAATAGCTAGTTCTTTATGACTCACAGTGTTGTCACACACAAACCAGACCTAAACTTTAAACCAAAGCCACTTAACATGACCAATAAAGAACAATCTTTTTCATGGGTCCTGTAGACAACGGCACGTTCCGAGGGAGGGATTTTATCATGTGGTGTCGTCCTTCCTACGGGTCTGCCAGCCTCTCTTCGCTTACCTGGAGTCCATGGCTCGTGACTTTTGGCCTGATCGTAACCCCGTGCCGCCCTACATAAGGGGTCGAGTAAGAACCCGTGTTGGCCTCATCAGTTCAAAACAGCACTGTGCTTGTGTATAAATGTAAACTGCTTTAGCAAATGTTGCATATATGCTGCATAAATGTTCCCTCCAATACCTTTATTTGCACACAGCGTTTGCCTGTAATGGTTTTGGCTGCACACACACACACACACACACACACACACACACACACACACACACACACACACACACACACACACACACTTTCAGTTTTCTGTCCTTTCCTTCAGATGCTTCAGTTCTCTCAGCAGTTGTGCATTAAGCTCGAGCACTTCATGCGCATGCTGGCCTCCTTCCGCTGCCTGTCCCTGGAAGAGTCCGACCCCTTCGGGTGAGTGCCAGCAGGACTCGGGACCCACACGTGGCCCTACGGCCTCTTGCTTCGGCCTTTTACGGTGCAGAGTTGCACTGATCAAACAAGAAAGGGTGACGGATCGTTTTACTCCATCTGTAAACAGCAGCGAGAGCGTTTTAAGAGCTACACAGAGTGATTGAACCTTACACATCTTTTTTTCACTCCAGTATATTTATTAAGATTTTCAGTCATGGTAACAAAGAAAATCCATCCATCCATTATCTTTACCAATTAATCCCACTAGTCAGGGTCACATGGGGGCTGGAGCCAATCCCAGCATCCTCAGGTGAAGGCAGGTACCCCATGGGCAGGTCACCAGTCATCCGCATGGCCCACGCACACACACTCAATTTAGAGTAACCAATCAACCTAACACACATATCTTGGTCTGTGGGAGGACACCAGAGTACCCGGAGGAAACCCACACAGGCACAGGGAGAACATGGAAACTCCACAGAGCAGATGCCACCACAAAGACAAAATCTACAATGAATGTCAACATAAAATACAATATATACAATAGAAATAAAACGGAAAGAGCACATATAATTAATTTGAAGGTTGTTTACAGGCAGGAGTTTGTAGAGCTCATCTGCCTTATTGTTGCTGCTGATGACTGGTCACTGCATGAACACCCCTCCCTGTCTGATCACTGCACTATGGATATGGCCAGCAAGCAAACATGCATTGGCACTGTTGCCATGTGATTTATGGAAACTACAACTAGTTTATGGAAACTACAACTAAATTTGCCATTTTTTCAAAAGCGTGCTTAGTTCACCAAAGATCTTTGACTTTATATTATGCCATTGTACTACTAGCAAGTAACAATTCCCAATGGTCCTTTATGTCATTATAGTTTCATTATATTCTATTGCATTGGCTGACCGATGTATTTGCACTTAGAGATAACACATCCAAACATTTATTACTGCCACCTTAAAGGTTCTCTGTCTCTCTGTTTCCTCTTCTGTCAGCATCTCCTATTTCTTCATCGGCCAGTGTCAGGTAGCCTGCATCAAGGTGTCAATATTCCGCTATTGTCACCCCACCCCCTTCTCGGCCTTGACCAGCAGCAGGCTGTACAAGCGCATGCGCTGGAACGTGGAACAGGAAGTGAGGTCAGAGGGGGGAGGAGACGAGAAAAAGAAAGAGGCGGGAACCTGGGACATGGAAGGAGAAGGACAGGCGGAAATTTGGGACAGATTGACGGAAGGACAGGGACACGACAACACAGAGTAGTGAGTGGGGCTGAAGGAGAATGACTCATCGTTTTTTTTTTTTTCCCCTCAGTGCAATTTGTTCGCATCTTAGATAAGTGTTTTCCATTTGGTTGTTCAGGAAGTAGTGTTGTAGGTCTGTGTGGTAAACGGCAGTCTCATGTTACGTCCTTTATGGAACAAAGTACATTAGCTACACACCCTATGAAATCCATTAGCCATATTCCAGTTCAGGTAAGCAGCCTTATCAGACTAGTGAGATTTTCAACACTGGCCTTTCAAACAACAGCTTATGGTTGGTAAACAATGAGAGATATAGAACTACTAACAAGTGGTTATGTTGTGTAGTTGTACTGAGAAGTCGCTCAGCATGGCTAGTGCCGCACATGATGATGGCACACGAGATCAGTAATGTGCCCCAATCTCCTCTCCTAGCTTCTTCCTGTGCTGCGAGGACATCCCTGTGGTGGAGAGAAGAGAAACTGAAAGAGGTCAAGTGGACGGGAATGTGCAAGGCCACACAGTCATGAGGATGTGGTCCATAGGCCAGTGGGTGCAGACGTATCCAGACCCCGGTACCGACAGCATCTACGACTGGTAACCCTAACCCGTCTCAGACCAGGAGGGGATTAATGACGTTATATGACAGGAACATTGCCACAGCTGTTAAGACGTTTATGCACATAGGGCCCTACCAAATTCCTTGCTGTGAAAAATTGTCAAGGACCATGAAATCTGACTTTTCCCAATGAATATCACATTTTATGTGGATTCAGAAAGTTTTTAATCATAGACTGTATATACCTTGGGCTATAGTCTATGGTATATACAGTAAACGGCTTAACAGCATAAATTTCAATGAGTTTGTAGCATTGTAGCAGGTAGTTAGCTTGTGTTTTCAATTTACTAGACACAGACATTTCTGGTTTTTATAAACGCAAACAGCTTATAGCAGCTCAGAGCTCATCCAACACTACGCATCAAATAAATGGTTGTGTGTGTCGTCAGGGTCCTGTGTAGAGTTCCTCAGGGTCAGTACAAGCATTTAATGTGTCTGGGTGTGGAGGAACCCTCAACCTGTTTCGCCACAGACCGTCTGCTGGAGGTGCTCATCTTGAGAGGTTTCCCGCAAGAGTGGTATAACAGACACCACAGCTGTTCATAATTTGCTGGTCATGTTGATTGATGGTGTTTGAGTTATGGTGATTGAATGATGGTGATTAAGTTCATACTGTTGTACAGACAGTTTACTTTTGGGTTCAGCCTTTTTCTAGGGAGTGCGTATTGTACAAGTGTTTGAGATATTTAGTTACATGCTTAAAATGTTCAATAAAATAACCAAAGTTCATCCAACAATCCACTTTTATTGATCAGCATTGAATCACATTACAGACCAACAGTCATTTTCACTTACAAAATATGAAAAAAAAACTTCATTGGTAATTAACTTGAGCTGCCATGGTTTGACGTCCACGTTTACAAATGGAAACCAATACAAAAATATCATTCCTTCATTTGAAAATAAATTACAAAAATATACACATGGAGATGTGCACAACAATTGCATTTGTCATGCATAATTTCACCTCAAGGTGTATGTGTTGTTAAAGAAAAGAAAAAAAAAAAAAAAAGAAGGTTGTATTCATTTCTTTTCAAATTTATAATTCTAGCCCCAAACAGTACTTATAGTGCATCATTAAACATGAATGTGAAACCAGTAAGGAAGCCTGATGACCTGAATGCAAAACGGTGTCCAAAAATGTAATTAAAATCCCAAAAGGGTAACAGGACAACAGTAGTGGTCTGAATTACTATGAACACATTCAAGTCCCTGATTGAAGTGGCAAAAACATGACTCAGTCATTTCGAACAGACCTATAACTCGCGTGATTAGGAGACGGAAGTACAATGACAGCATAGCATAACACTCAAAGTGGGGCCTAGCTTCACGCATGACATCGCAAAGTATTAATGTGTCCGGCTGCAAATCATGGTGACGGCCCAGCTACATACAAACAGGGAGACGTTTACTGGAATGGGGCAGTACAAAACAAAAATATTACAAACACACACTGAAAAGTTTATAATGTAAATAATTTGATGCATACGTTTCTCTCGTCGGTCACAGTGTAGGACAACGCACAGGATGGCAAAAATGAGCTCTGGTGTCGGGGATGCCAGTGACGCACAGAAGATCTGATGTGGTTTTAGGCATTGTTCGTTAGTAGGGATGATGCATCACTGGATCTAGACAGCCAGTTCCTAATTTGTATGAATTGTTTAAAAATACATTGTATTTCTTGTGGTGGAATATCCATTTTTTACCTAGAAATACTGGAGCACCATTCATAACAACTCAAAAAATAAAAATCAATGAGTTCATGCTCAGTGCAGCCAATATATATTTTTTATATCCATTTGGTATGAAACAAAGGCTGTTGATCAGGAAGAGGCAAACAATGCTTTAAAAAATAAACTAATAACCTCCACCTATAACTATAAATACTGCCTCACGTTTATGCTACAAAGAATCATATCTTGACTTTAAAAAGTAATGCCAGTCCAAATTATAATGAACTGCAGCACCTAAAGGACATTTCATATCTTTACCAGCAAGCAAAAAACCATATTCTAAAACTAATTGTTTTAACCTGCTCAACATTTAAGTGAATTGCCTCATCATTACAGAAAAAAATAATGCTGCAAAGCTGCTTGAAGTATCATGATTCTGACGGACATTGTGCAAGATTTCCTGGACTAACCAGAGCTTCAATTCTGTTGGTCAAAATAATGGAAGATAACTATACCTGCAAGACCTAGACTTCAACACGTGTTCAGTGACATCAGTTAACAACCAGTGCCGACAAAAATCACTTTTGCAATCAAGGCCGACGGTTTTGAGCACGTTTGGAAGTAGAACGTCTTAGAATGTCCTGTTTTTGTGAAAGCAACCTCCCATGATCTCTGGCTCAAAACCAGACAGAACTGTTTGTTCATTAACTTGCTTAACTAAACAGGTGCAAGATGAATGAGTCTTGCAAAAGTCAATCTTCACAATACACCTGATTAAGTAAATGGCCTTTTGGCTGCAAGGTCTGGTGTGACATTGCAAAGCCATTTGTGAGGGGTGGAAATGGTACCATAAAATAACCCATGATGCACTACGCATTCTACACAGTAAGAGTAGTAAGTAGATAGCTGCCAGTAACAGGAGGAAAGATGCCACACAGGAATCAATTACAGTTTGACACCATGTCCAAAACCACAGATGGCGTCTTGTTTTACAACCCTAGCTAGGTTTTGACCAAACCTATTGGTTGTTAAATGTAACCAAGAGAAGACAACATGACATTCAATGCCTCTTGCTCAAGAGAAGTTCTATGTGGTATCTGCCTCAAAGTATTGACATGGATGCTATAGATGCTGGTTTGCTCATATTTTGAGTTTAAAAAATGTGCACAGGTCAAAGCCAACGTAACACATTCCAGTACCAGTACCCCTGTATCAGTGTCTCATGCTCACCCTAAAGACCAACCAGACGGTCCATTCTCAAAAAAACTTGAATCATGGCATTTGGAACAGAATACCTAGTGTAGCTGTAGAAGAGCTTGGAGGAACATGTGGACCATCCCTGAAAGACCAGCCCATCACTGGAAGTGCTTCTGCGCCCTCCCCCCACCCTCCTCTTTCGCCATTGCCTCTAGACTCAATGATGAGTCTCCACCTCCACTACAGTCCACTCTCCTTGAGGAGAGCTACCCGAAGCCTCGGGCGAAAAGCTGCTCACGCAAGTGACCGTGGCAGAGGGTGGGGTGATGGGAGGCAAGAGGTCAGGCCACAGGCTGGTCTCCAAAGGACTGAGCGTTCCTCCCGCAGATGTGAGCAGGAGGGGTGGGCAGCTGTCTCCTGCCAGTAGCAATGTCTGGTTGATCAACTGCTGGACAATGTCGACCTTCTTGCCCCAGTCAAGCTCAGGAGGACAGGGCCACTGCGGGGGGTGCGAAGTTGAAAGGGGATTCTGGTCAAGGGTGGCAGGAGGGATCAGCTTTGTCTGGTCCTCAGTGTGTCCCAGAACTGCGCTGTGTGACTGGGGAGAAGCATTTTGTTTTGGAGGACTGGAGTGGGTCTTCATGTTGACGCACATGTCTTTAAAGGAACTTCCTTCACATTCTGCCATTTCCACCTTCGTCGCAATTTCTTCCACTTTCTTGCGGTCTTCCTCCGCCTCGCTGGGCTCCAGTGCTTCATAAATAGTGCAGAGTCCAGAAGGGGAGACGATAACTGTGGTTGGATTCTTGTGTTGCTTACTTTGCTGCTTATTTTGTTGCTCCAATTCTTGCTGCCACTCCATGATCTGCTGCCTCTGCTTAAGCTCCTCCTGCCGCTGAAGCAGATCCCGCCTCTGGTTCTCCAACTCCATCTCTTTCTTCTCCCTCTCCTGCTCCTCCTCAGAGACCTCCTCATGCTTGTGCTCATGCTCCAATCTCAGAACGGGTTGCTTCTGCTGCTCACGGCGCCGTTCGATCTCCCAGAGCTGCTGCTGATGGCTCTCTAGCCTTCGGAGCTGAGCGTTGGGCCCCGTGCTCGGCACTCGAGGAGGAAGGTCGGCCGGCGAACCAGGGAGGTGGGTTACATGATCCACACAAGCCCGGAGGCGGGGCTTCGGCAACACTATTGGGTCGATTGTGGCAGTTTCTGGTTGCAAGAAGCAGAGCATCCTTCCTGTGAACAGGGAACATGGTCCAATCAGGAGTTAGGTAGGGAAACAACAGTAAAGCAACGTGAAAGAGTGAATGTGTGAAGTAAGAAAGCATTTAGGGTGATGAAGGGGAGGGAAGCATAAATCTGTTACAATGGGGGGGGGGGTGGCTATGCAAGTGGCAGATAAGCACAGAAACAACCAACAAATGACATTTAATATTTTTTCATAAAATTGCTTAGAAAAGAAATTGTGCAGATTTTTTGCAGTGAAAGCGGCCATACCCTGTATATGCAGTAACCCCTGAGTCTTAAAACAAAACCTTGACAAAAACAACCATTTTCAACAGTGCGTTAGTTGAACCATGCAAGACGAAGCTCTCCATGCATATTAGACTCAAACAGCAAAAACTTGGTGTCCCAGCATTGTTTAAATATAATGCGTATGAATTCCATGCACTCACGCACGCACGCACACACACACACACTCACGCACACACATCATAGCATGCATCAAACAAGCCACCTCGGTGAACTTCCAGTGGTCTGGTGGGCATGCGGTTCATACAAGTGAGGAAATATGCGCCAGTAAATACATCTTAAAGTGCTTTGTGTAATCTAACATTCAAGTGAATGAAATTAGCACAGTCTCTTCAGAGCAAGGTGGTGTGCATCAGACAGCTTTAAAAAAAAAAAAAAAAAAAGTTTGTCCAACTGGGCTCAGTTTGGCTGGGTAATAAAAGCGGTGCGATTCCTCAGTACAGAGTTGCAAGGGGGGCAGGAAAAAAGCAGACCAAACCACGCCAGTAATGCAATAAACAAAAATCAAACAAAAACCAAAAAAAGGGGGCGGAACAGAGAGGGAGAGAAGGACTAAGCACCTTGGTAACGACAGAGATCCAGGAGCATGGGTGGATCAGATGTTGCTTGCCGTCCTTCCTCCTCGGGATGGTGGGAATCAAGGAGGATGAAGGGGTCAAATAAATAAATGGAGAGGGGGGGAGAAACCAAAACAGAGTGGGGGAGATGACGAGAACAGAAGTGGAAGCATACTGGCTTTGGAGAGCAAAATTTTTTTTTTTTTCTCATCATCTTCCCTTGTTGGTAGTTGCATCCCGGCATCTTCATCAACCCCCCCTCCCCCGAATGTACAAAGTTGCTGTTATACTGTTGCGAGTAATCGTGTTGTACTGTTGCGAGTAATCGTGTTGTACTGTTGCAACAGACGACGGCACTAATCTTCCAAATGAAGCTTAAGGAAAATCAGCATCAAATTAAGAGGAATTTTAAGACTTTCCTCTGCAGCTTTGCAGAGTTCATTTACAATTTTCAAAATATAATGAAATGAATAAATGTGGATTTTAGAAAAAGGATTATTTTATCTATAAAATGTTGCTATTTATGAATTGTAAACAAAACTCACAGGAATGGACAAGTCAACCCACTGAGATCGTTGTGATTGATCATTGGTAAGTCTATAACAATAACCAAAACTTCATTCAAGATCATTGCTTTAACGTGAACGAAATTCATCATCCCCCAACAAAATATACTGGAAAGAGAAAAATGTGTTAAATATCCATCCTTTATTTAAAGCTAAGACAGTAAATACTCAAAAAATAATAATAAGAACAGTTACCACAACTTAAAGGGTAAGGGTTAAAACACCCTAAAGTGCCAAAGAGCAACAGGGCATGTGTGTGAGACAGGAGTAAAGTTAACAAGGACAGGAGACTGATGCTCAATAATAAAAATAAACAAAATACAAAGTCATTTAGTTAGCAGTTTCAGTAAAAAGATCAGGGTAAACACAAATCTCTCAAAAGTCCAATCCACAGTTCTTTTTACTTCAGTGCTTTTTTGTTGATGTTCAGAACTCCACAACTCACTCATGCCAGATCAAGACAGACAGCATTCATAAAAAAAAAAATCCAAAGCAAGAGTGAGACAGTTTCCCTAAATGTTACAGAGTAGCAGCTATTGCACATACAGGAATTTTAAGTCATACACTCAAACGTAACTGCACTAGTAATATGTCGACTGGCACCACCAATCTTTTCTTTTTTAAAAATTCATCCCCTCCCTTTTTTTCCTTCTCTTTTTTAAAAGGCATCATTAATACGATAAACCTGGGAAGATCCTGACAAGGAGGGACACTGAAAGGTGCATTTGCGAAGTGCATTCTATACATTACCTGCCAAGGAGCTATCAGTCTTTTCACATATTGTGGAGTAGTACGGATGTTGAGCATCGTGATCCCAGTCGTCGTCTTGGTGCCCCGAGGAGGTAGTGTTGGCGAAGCCTCTCTCACTGGCTACATCAGCCCCTAGTGAGCCAGACTCTGGTATTTCCTCAGTGGCCTTCCCACAGAGCATGTACTGCTGCTCCGAGTTGGGCTGGTGCGCCCCCTGCTGGCTAACTTCATGCAGGTCAGCATCTCCAGGAGCCTCAGTGGGTGTAAGGGTCAGCTCTTTGATGAGGGATGGATCTTTGGCCTCATCTAGAAGCTGCTCTTCATTCTCCAAGGAGAAGATTCCTGGGCTTTTGGCAGAGCTCTCGGTTGTAGACTGGGCATTGGAGTTGGAGGTACAATCGAAGCCATAGGAAGCAGCTGAGGTGGCAGACTGGGGGGTATCACTACCCCCGCCTCCTTCTACCTCAACACTGGCCTCCTCACGCTCCTGCAAAACTGAAAGGCTCTGGGCAATATGGGTGCTGCTAAAACATTCATGACCCACGGCAACAGGTTCTGTGGTAGGCTCACTGATCTGCATCTCGCCTTCGGTGTCACTAGCCTCTCTTGTGACCGAGGATGACGACGCAGCAGATGTGGGTGCAGTTCCTAGACCACCCAATACATCATCAGCGGGCAGAGTCTCTGGTTCTTCATCAGCATGTTCAAGACAAATGCCCAAATCTTGCATGATGTCTGGCAAAGCGACAGGAGTAGGGTTGATTACAACAGTCTGCTGCTGCTGGTTCTCCACTCCTGGGCTTGTATTGTGATCTTTTAGCTCCTCGGGTGTGCTGGGATCACTGGAACCGTGTGCAAGAAGTTCTGGGCCACTCAATGTGCGAGAATCAGACGTGTTTAGGGGAATGGGTGTCGAACCTGGTTTGAGGCAGACATCCATCTCGGCTATATGCAGGGGAACATACTGGGGAGAACTTGGGGTGGGTTCTGTAAAAGCTGGGGGATGAGGAGAGGACGGACCTCCAGCTTTTCCCACATCCAGCCAAGCCTGAGCAGGGATTTGGGTTGGGGTTTCTGAATCTCCTTGCCAGGGGTTGGATGGAGGACTGGAGAGGAGAGCTGGGTCTGATTGTAGTGGCTGGAGCCAGGGTTCAGCAATAGGACTGGCTTGGCCCCACTGGGCTGCAGGAGGAGCAATCGGGGGACCCTGCATACGGTTCAGATTGTCCAGTCTGTAGTCTTCTGCAAAGTCATCTTCATCTGCATTTCCGTAACTTTCAAGCCCACTCTCAGTAATGCCTTCACTGGCCATCTCCACGTCTTCATCTTCCTCATCCTCATTGTCATGGCACTGCCTGTGTAGGTCATCCGCTCTTTCGGAACCCACTTCCATGTCACAGACACGGTCATAGTCATCGTCATCATCTTCCTCATCTTCATTAGCTGGAATGTCAGGGACCTTCTCGAAGTCTGGAGATCCAGCAGATGCACCTTCACCATCGGCGCCTTTCAGGCTGGCATCACCCAAATCATCTATACTTTCAGTGCCCTCAAGCACACCAGGAGCACTAAGCTCCGAGGCTCCTTGCTGGCTGCAGCTAACATCCTCAGAGTCCAGTTCTGAGGCCAGGCCTCCTGCTCGCCACACCGATCCAGCCAGACCGGCCGAGCCAGGCCGGGACTCCTCCGTAGGCTGCGTGCCGCTCATGTCAGACACGGACACCTGCTGACTACCTTCTTTTTCCTCCTCTTCATCTTCGTCATTGTGGATTATTTGCTCCGCTTTCTCAGCTGCATCAATGCCCTTGGGGGGCACCGCGTCTTCAACGGCGCCGTCAAACGGTGAAGTGGTTGCAGGTTCTGGTGGCAACACTTCCTGTACTGCTGGGGCCATGACTGCAATATGGTCTTCATCACTTTCGCAAGCTTCCTGTCCCTCTGGGACAGATGGATGAAGTACAGGAAAAATAGGACTTTCAGCCATTAGTTGTACACCCAATGGCTCAGCACCTACCACCTCCATGTTGGGAACAGTCTCCACATCAGAAGGTTCTGAGTCAGGCAATTGTACTACTACATCTCCTTGAAGTTCTGTAGGGGCAGCGGTTTGCCGATCTGGCTGTTCTACTTGTACTTCTAAAGGACCCTGCACTTCTGGAACAGATTCTGCATTTGTTACGTTGGCAGTTGTTGCTACAGTGTCTGCAGCTTCCAAAGCCAGAGAGGGTTCTGCAGGCTCTGGTGAGGGTTCTTCTGTAGGCACTCTCTTGACGACCAATGGTAAAACGGACTGTGTCGGTTTGGTCGTTTGGCGCTTCTGGGAGACACTGGTGCTGCCACTTCCCGGCTTCAGGCCACTGGGTCCTGTACCAGTCTTGCTTGCTGCAGGCCGTGAGGAAGTGTTTCGGGGGCTTGGAGGAATCTTCCGGGTTGGTACCGGTCGAGATTCATCAGGTCTTGTTCGAGTCGTTTTAGTGTCTGCAGGCAGTCGTTTGGGAGCTGTAGCTGGTTTTGTGGTTTCAGGTTTTGAGGTCTTGGAAGCTGCAAGGCGGGTTGCAGTACTGCTGTTGGGAGCAACTGGTTTTCTGGCCATTGCACTCGTGGACGGTTTGCAAACATCTAGAATGCAAAAACAAGAATTAATTTTGGGTGGGAATGGGTGACAGAGAGGTTAAAAAGATTGTGGGACAAGAACTCAATAAAACTCTCAAACAGAATCTAACCAAGATCCCTAATGGATCATCATGATTTAAATGGATCTCTACCTTTGACTGTAGCAGTTGTAGCAGAGATCTTGGAGGGTTGTGATGATGCAGAGCGAGCAGTAGATGGTGCTGAGGCAGCCGTTCTCGAGGCTGCAGGCTTGGTAGTTGTTGTAGTTGGTTTGAGTGGAGCTGTGGAAGTTGTAGAACGAGGAACAGGTGCTGTGGCAGGCCTAAAGTTGGAACACAGTTGTACAGTTCATTTTTTAAATGTTTCAAGCGGTTTGCCATAGTGAATGTAATAGTGGTGAATTTGAAAGAAACCATGATGAATCCAACATGCTTGCAACTGTTCACAGAACACACACGGTTTTCTATGGTTTTAAAGCAATACAGTTAAGCAAATAGCAGTGAATTGTGATGTTTCAACAAGGAGAAAGAAAAAACCTAGTTAATTAACACACTCATCTGCTTCCTTTTCTCACAGGGAACGAAGATAGAACGCCAAACACGGCATTTTTTTGTTACAATATTGTTGAAGCACTTGTGTTGTGTGACAATGTTGCTTCCTCATTATTCTTCTAGTCTGGCCACTCTATACATTTGAATAACTTTGCAAAGAGTTGAGCAAAACCGCACGCGCGCGCATACACGCACACACTTTTGTTTAACAAAACTTTTAAAGTAAATCAAGCATGCAAATCCAGAAGGCAACTCTGCACCAATCACAGTCCTTGAAGATGGTCTTTTGGTTCTTTTTTTGCCAATGAAGTCACGTGCAAAGAAAATAAGGGCGAACAAAACAAAGAAAAATAAGCTAAACAGTCAAGTTTGTAGAAAGGCAATCAGATATGATGCTGTAGGATACAAACGATTTACTGTTCTGTGCTATTCCTTCATGGCCTTTGTGGAACTTGGCCCCTATCTACACATCAGGGAAAGGAATTTCAGGAGACATGAGTTAAAAGGAAACACACATCAAAAGATGACTGCATACAAGCATGCAGTGCTATAAAAATATATGGAGAGAGTCGTACTTAAATTGTGACATGGACGAAATTGGCTGTGAACAAGTTCCTTATATCTGCACACAATGAGAGACATGTTTAAATGTCTGGGCCCCACATGCCTGGACTATAACATCACCCCCACAAATCATTCCACAACAATGGTCAAGTGTTCTAGAACCAAGACAGAATTAGGCCTCCTTTACATTCCATCCAATTCCATCTAAAATAGCCAAGACACCACATTGTCTCGTCTTAACTTAAAGCAATAACTCTGAAATCAAACTTACTCAAATTTTCTTAACACAAATATATTCAAACTAGCCAAGACACTGTTACAAGGTTAACAAAAAGGACAGACAACCTTACACCCAGCAATTTAACAAAATCAGACAACGTCATTAGGTAATCCCACACAAATTTGCTAACTGTATGACATGTAAACCCTGCCATTAAGGTTAGGGATGAAACCGTCAATTCTAACGATTGTTCTACATTACCCCCATTGACGTGCCCTAAAGCTCTCCTTAAAGAAGATCAATAAAAATAAATGACCATTATATAATACACAATATTGATTCACTGGTGATTTTAATACAGAATCTCGATGAGTCCGCACATCCTACTACTAATCTCATGCCACAGTTCCTATGCCCATCACTCCCACACTGACATGGTCATACTCTAGACTTTGTTATATCCCACTGGGGTAGAGAGGAAGGTGTCAAACATGCTAGTTAAAATCTCCAATCATTACTTCACTTGGTTCACTGTGCTCAACACTTAAAATGATTATGGAGCACTAATTTACAGCAGACTCTTGGGCGACAGGCTCCCCTGACTCCACCTAGTCCTAATTCCACTTGCAAGATTACAAGGTACCCGGAATCAAAATCAACCAATCAGAGCCAGGAGCAGTGTCTGATGAAGAGTCAATCACTGCATGTGCATGCACATGCTCTTCCTTGGTCATGCGCAAACATTGAGCAACTTCAGGAACTTTGCAAAAGCAATGACAGATAAATTGCCAATAAAGAGATTACTTTAAATGCAAGATAAATCACAGAGACTAGAAAGAACAAGGATAAAAATCGAAGCAGCTTTTCAGAGGTGGAAAGAGCCATGATTAGCTATAGCTACAAGACCACAAAAGACTCTAAGCAGATGGTGATGTAGCCACATTTCTGCTCAATAGCCAATTACAAATGCTTGACTTTTTAAAATCTAATAATCAAATTAAAATCAGAGCCAGGAGTTATGGTTACAGCAACACTTGATTCATTTTGTTGAATTCAGGCTAATGTTGGTTGTTTCCAATGAAGTTACTAGTTACTAGTGTTATTTAGATGTTACTGAAAATATCTTTGTGAAATGCCCATCCACGCAGTCGTATCAGTTTCGTATTTCTTCAGATATACATCACCAATTCATGTGTTTGTGCTTTCACAGCTAAATGAATCCATAAGTGGTTTACAGCTTGATTAGCACAATTTATGCTTTGTTTATAGTATCCTTATCAAACACACATTTAAGCATTGAAATGGGTGTGGGCTATTTTATGAAATAAACATTGCTGTACATTTTTTCTTTCATGTCTAAAAGATTTATTCCTTCTTGTTTATTGGCCAAAAAGTCATTTCACTGCACAGCGGCCCCCTATGGGGGAGGGGCATTGAAGGCAGTGCTGTAGCGCACTAGATAGGGAAGGGGAGGAGCCTGGTAGTATATTTTCAAGTTCACCCTCAATTTTACCGACTGTACCTTTAAAGCTTTCACCCGTGATAGCCTGGTTGACAGCTTTATATCAATAAAAATGTATTTGATACCACAGGCACAGAAACCACACTAGTCAAGGTCTAAAACAGTCTTGGGCTGTAACTTGTCGAAAGTAGTAGTTGTTGACCTTGGTGCAGTAACTGACAGTAGATGCCACTATATGGAACACTATATGGAGACTGGATTGGCTCAACTGCCAGTGCTCATGACCAGTCATTAAATACTGGAACCAGTTCAGAACAATATAATCGCACTGGGTGAAAGCTGCTCTAAATGCCATGCACCATCCTGTGTGTTCCCCAGGGCTCCTTTTTGGGTCCTGCATTATTTAACCTAAATATGCTTCCATTGGCCACAACAGTTAGTAAAATGTCATTTCACCAGCAGTCGATATGCAACTATACATATCCCTCGTCACAGACCTCTGGGGACCTATTTATTTTTTCTGCATACTGCAAATCTAATCCTGGATGGATCAGAATTTCCTGCGACTAAATGATGACATAATGGATTTATTGTTGGGAAGGGTCAGGGGCACAGTGATTTAATAAGTTATCTGGAACCACAGTCAGTCATGCTGCAATACCACATCAAAAACCACATGTTACGGTGATCTAAACTTTAAACACCATGCTGGAATGCTGTTCTAAATACCTCACTATAATGTTTTTAAAATGATGCATCATCAGCTGTATTCAAAGTAAATCGAGAAACAGTGACTAGTGTCATGCACAGCACGTCTCCCAAAGAAAACCATTTCAAGCCTACAGAAGGAACAGAATACAGCAGCCAGTCCCAGCATGATCAAAACATTTAAGCGTTGCAATGGCTACCTGTGTCTCATTATTGACTTCAAAATCCAACAGCAGATATAACTTCTCCCAATGTCTTACCCCTTATTCAATCAGCATATGGCATCCAGGCCCTTCAGATCAGCTGATAAAACCATCCTGGCGGTGCCAACCATCCAACTAAAAGAGCAGCAAGGATGCCTTTAGCTGCCATGGACCACAACTCCCTTCCCGGCAACCCAGGGGCTCTTGGATTAAAAGACTGAAGACTGGCCTTTTTCATTCAGTACAACATTTAAACTGGTCTGACTTTCTTTCTGGGAATTATACACCGTCTTACTTTATACAGTTTCACTTCCCCTCAAGAACAGTACAGTGGCTGCATATTGACATTTACACAAGCATTTAATTTAAGAGATTTTGCAAATTTAAGAACACCATCACTGTCCCACTCTCCACATTCTGCATCAATATATACATAAAAAACAGATGTATTGAGAGCTTTGGTTTGGAAGCAAAACTACAGGTTTTGGAGATCAAACCCTACTGTTAATTTCTTAATATCTACACCATTAAAACACACTGCTTCTTTCCTGAACACGTGTGGCCTGGGGAGAATATTCCACAGCACTCCGCGAAAAACAGGAGTTCTCATATTTCTTTCGCCTTTAGAACCCAGGACATCTCCTAATGAACGGTTAGTGGTCCTACAGCAATATTCCTTTATTTCACTATTGGGTTAGAGAAGAGGTAATGAGCAAAGACAACAAGGAAATGGACAAAAGAAGGCAGTAATTACAGATAAAAGGACACTAATGTGAAATATGCTGCAGTGCATCTAGCCATTACTGAACATGGAACTCGATTGAGGCTTCCGCAATGACTCAGCAGACTTAACAAATGAGCATTGTTGCTGCAGACTGCTTGTTAACCTCTCATACAACCCTCCTGCCCCCCCCCACCCCCGCCCCTCGTCAAGACTGTTGACTCAATCATCCTAGATATTGGGTTACAGAAAGGCTATGTGGCCATGCTCTGAGCTTTTAAAACAGAATAATAACCAAATATCTACACTTGATTAAGTCCAAACTTTCAAAATGTAGGCTTCAGGATCCAGAAATTATGTCCAGTGAACATGCCCTAAAATGGAGGAAAACTCATTGAGCATCATTGCTTTCCTGCCATAAACAATGTAACTGGGATTGAATGATTGTTATGCTAAAAGAAGAAATTCACTAAGAATAAACAGATTTGTGTAATCACAACTGCTGAAACAGTTTAAGAGGATTTTTTAATGTTAAAAAATTTTCAATTATTTATGAGGATAATTCATTCAAATTCCATTTCCACTTGGTATTAGATGCATTAGGAACCAATAAATACTCCCCAGCTTCATTATGCAGCCACTAATAAATTATTCATTACTAAGAACTATTGCTTTAATTGCTTACAAAAAAATGCATACATTATAATAAAGCATTGACATTACATTTTCTTAAGATTTGTTTATATACAAATAAATACTATTTTTGAAGGTTTTCTATCATTACTTTTTATATAAACACACATGCACCAAAATCTTATTTATACAGTTTGCTTGGTCGTCATCTCTCCCTAGAAGCCTCTTTGTCTGCACCCACCCTTCAGAATGGGCGGAGTCCGATAATGCAGCAGACCACTCACACATTCAAACAGTGAGGGGCAGAAGGTTGAGGCAGAAACACGAGGGTGAAACTAGGGCATGAAGGAGGGAAGACAGCCAAGGACAAAAGGATCACAATGGGATCGCAACAAAACCGGATCTGCATTTTTAAAAGAACCCAAAGAACATGCTGTAAAATCGCAACAACGTTTGTATGATCATCTTGGAGCTTGTGGGAGAAGATTTCTAGAAGGTTCCAGGACCCGACAAGCCTCATTTCACAGGGGCCAAAGGGATTACGGATTTATGTTTGTTTCATTCGCATGAAAATGAAACTACAGGCTTTTACACAAAAAGCCATCTGTGTTGTGTGAAACAGACTAACCCTAGCACTCGCTAACTTTGATTTCCTAATCAGACATTGTGTAGATTCAGAATTAACATGTAGGTTTACAAGATAGGCAAGAGTAAAACTTTGGAAAGTGCACCTTGTATGATCAACAAAGATCAGGGAATGCATTTTCCCCCCTTCATGCATGCAATCCCCCACCCAACAACTAGAGCACTTTGTATTAAAATCCTCAGCCCCCACCCCCTCCCTGTATTTTACCTAGTCCATAACCCCTCCTCCCCCACCCCAGATTAATCTACCCTCATCTGTCTCCCTGCACACTAGCCTGACCTCACCCATGCACAGGCTGTTGTGGGGGGGAGCCGTTTTATCTCACACAGCCCCACTTGTAATAGTCATCCCAGAGGGGCAAACAGAAACTCAATGTGCTAAAAGCCCTAATACAAACCAAAATCTACTGATCCCAAATTAACAGAACATTCCAGAATCAAAGTGCGAGCTTCTGCTGGCTTTTTGCCATATTTGGTCAATCTGCACTACACAGGAACAGCTTGAAGTTTCAATCAACAAGTCTCCATGACTGGTCGCAAGCAAATAAATAAAAGCCAATTTATAGTCGTAGGAAGATCTCCACCTTAACTACGGCAGGTTGGCAAACGTCCACCTGTAAAACGGCCCTCTTCGCTGATGCAGGCTTTCGAAAGGCTCTCAATAGAAACAGGACTGAAGCCCCGAAAATTAGACCTAGACTTTGACAATAAAGATTGTCCTTCATTGTACACGGGTGTACGCAGAACGAAATTGTCGCATGTAGGCTCGCACAGTGTACAACAGAGACTTGGATATATGTAAGAAAGAAAAATAAATTAGATGAAATTAAATGTAACAGTAGATTCCAGTAACCAGGGTTGAGAGAAGGCTTCAGAATATGACAGATGGCATTCCAGGATTCACCAAAATCCATGGCCAACAAGGATATAGTGTACAAGTGTGGAAGTGCAGAAATGTAGCAGCCGGGATGATTTAAAAATATGTATGTGTAATGGATATATATGTACATCTGCTTATATCTATATGTATATACAAATCTACCGATAAATTAACGAAAAGCCTCGCGTTTACGTGCGGACATGTGTGCTTACGGGTTCTGTGGGTGTTCACCAGCATTTATTTTCAGGATTGTTTTCATTTTACCCAATTTTAAGCACTGCTTTTACTGGGGGCACTAGCAGCTTCTACAAGAACAATCATCGTTTCATGCAAATAAGGACTGAACATTCAAATGCAGGATAGACAGATGAAAAACCGATGAAAGGAAATGAGAACCAGTTTAAAGGGATATTAGAACCTATTGTCCCACTTCAATCAGAAGTTGAAGTCAACTAGTAAGAAATTTATCCGTTTTGAGTGCAGATGCAGACCAGACGCATGAATCAATGACCAGAGATACAAAAGGAGGCCACTTCACTACAAAACACATAGCAGCCAGTGTTTGTGTAGCATACAGCAATGTAATCTAATCTATGACCTGTAATGCCACATCCTCAGCCCTTCAACAAAAACCTGTTTGCTGTCGAGTCATGAATCAGTTTGAAATTAAAATAGAGTTGAAATGAAATTTAAATTGAGAGATCACAGCATCTTTTTCAAGTTTATGACTAAAGCAAAGACCATGGTTTGAATGCTAGGAAATATTTGATCATAAATATGCGTGGTCACATTTCAGCGTCTCGAGAGGCAGTGCAAGTTTCAGGTCCGACTACAGCTTTACACACATCTAACCAGAGGTGTATAATCCAGGTTCAGAAAGTAAAAGTCCTCACCAGGATTTTGCTCAAGCTTGCTAGATTTCTAATTAGTGCAATCCAGGTAAAATGGGTGGAATCAACACACTCCAGGAAGCCTGAGCAAAATCCTGGTGAGGACGTTTACTTTCTGAACCTGGATTATACAACTCTGCATCGCGCACACACACACACACACACACACACACACACTATATATACATATATATACACATATATACACACATATATATATATATATATCTGACGTACATACATCTCAGTGTTCCCAGTACTCCCAAAAGTCACCAAGCGTAGCACTAACCATGGATCATTGTCTCCAAATCAAAAACAGCAGAAACTTCTAGGCTCAGCACCTTTACCATCAACAGACTGGATGTCTTACCTGGTGGTCTTGGGAATGGGTCTGGCCTTGGAAGAAGCAGTCACACTGGGCTTTGCAGCAGGAGCAGATGCCGGCCTTGGGGCTACAGAAGACATAGACAGAGATGGAGATCAGAAGAAAATCGGGAGGGAACGGAAGGTGCAAAAAAAAAAAAAAGACCAAAGCAGTGTTGAAAAGGAGAAATGCAAATACCATCCTACACAAAGCAAAGGCCAATTCAGTTTGCTTGGTTGTCAGAAGCTATCAAAATGAAGTGGTATCCAAAATACAACAATTGCCATCTCACTTATTAACATTCATAGAATCGGTCAAATAAAGCTGCTAGCAATGCCAACAGGACTCTTCTGTTTACACAACTGCTGGTGTGTGGGGGGGGGGGGGGGGGGGGCACTCCCACGAAAAGTTTTAGACTGCAGACACTGCTTATTCAAGCTACAAAAATTAAGCAGAGGTCACATACTTTTCGAATAGTGAGTAGCACAGACATTTTAATGGAAGCAGCTGAGATGGTGGTATTTATGCTCTTTTAGTACATTCTGTTCTGGGATCTTCCTGGCTATAAGCATGGAACTGACAGATGGTCTTAAATCCTTTGTTGTTTCAACAAAAACGCCAGTACCACCGAGGCCAATCCAATGATTCACAAAGGGTTGATTCAGCATCTACTGGCAATATCTCCATGGACGGACTGGGGGTGGATGGCACTTCAATCTCTGCTTATGTACATTTTTCCATTGCTCATAATATTCACTCAAGCACTTCCAAGCCCAGTACAACATACTATAAAAGTAACGTGTTCAGAAGTATTAACAGACCAAAGCGCCTAAACCCAAGCGAAACACAAAGCGACCAGCTCCCCATATGAACGGTAACAGTGGGCGTATGGACACCAACCTGTGGTCTTGGGATTGGCTGCAGCACTGTTGGTGGTGGTGGCAGGCCTTTTGCTCAGCGTGGACGGCACTGTCGCTGCAGGTCTCGGCCCACTGTTCATGGAAGCCCCTGCAGATCTGGTGGTCCCAACTGGCTTCTTTTCGGCTGCTTTCGCCACCGCGGGAGGCCCCTTTTGGACTCGGCCTGCTGCCGCAGCATGGGTGGTTTTCTTTAGCTCCGGCTGCGAGGTCATTGGTCTCTTGTTTGCTCCATTTGCAGAGGTCCTTGCAAGGTTTCTGGCTGCGGTATTCTGAGCAGCCACAGAGCGAGAGGCTGCAGCGTTTGTGGTGGTCATTTTGGTTCCTGGTGGACCCGGCCTGGTCTTCACAGGGGCTTTGGTCTTGTTTTTTGGAGCCGGTACCTGGCCATTGGCCTCCTTGTCGGTAGGGGCCGCTGTTGAACCCGCTGCTTCGTTTATGTTTGCTGGCGGTGGAGGTGATGGACTCTGGGCCGGTTGAGATTGCTCCTCATTGGCAGGTGCCTCAAAACCAGGCTGTGCCTCCAGGGCTTCGGTTGGCTCTGCCGGTGCTGTGTCAGCCCCATCAGGTTTCATCTCCACCTTTGCCTGGAAGCAAATCAAGGTCAGACTAATCATGTACAAAAATACTGGACTCAAGTCATATCGACTCAAAACAAGTGAACAACAAGTGAATATTTGTGGAATTTAAAGCTAAAATCAGAAGAGCAAAAGGAAAAAAAAGAAAAAGTGTGCGACTCCTTTGTAATTAAATTTGTAACAGCAATATTGCCAATATGGTGAGTTTGAACTTGAAGGATGGATAACTGAAGGATCAGTTAAGAACATTCCACCCCTTTTATTTTTAAGATTCATGAGCTCACAAAGTTGATATGGGAAGAAGTCAGGCGGGACGCTGACCTTTATCAAGTCACTTTACAGAAAAGATCAACCCGGGCCAGAGGGAGGGGTGGGGCAGGCCAGTACAGGTTTTCGGCGACATCCACTCGATGGATGAGCAATCAACCCGTACCGATCCAATTAACATTTATACAGAGCACTGTGGCCAGTCACTGAAGCGCACTAATGAGTCAGTTTCAATCGGTACAGTAACATTCAGCATCTGTCTTGACTGCTGTGGTGAACCACGCCCCACGACTCTTCGTCGGTTCATCCCAACATCTTACAGCTTCAGTTCTGCAGACTCATGGAGCAGCACACATGAGCAGAAGGAGGTGGAGGAAGGTGGTGCATCCACGGTTCAGGCCCTCCGAGGCCCCCGGGTTCAGGCCCTCCGCTCGTGCAGTCGTCTCCCTCCCTTCTCCTCGTCCATGGCTTCCCACCCCCTGATCTGGGAGATCTGCTAATGACAGCTACACAGATGGCCTCAGCAGCAGAGCTATTGTGTAGCCTCAAAAACCGTCTGGGCCAGCACAGGAGAGCCTGAATTAGGTGTGTTAGCATGTGTGTGTGTTAAGAGTGTGTGTGTGTGTGTGTGAGAGAGAGAGTGAGTGTGTACACACGTACGTACACATGTGTTAGGGATGGGTGTAATAAGAATGAATGAAGCAAAGAAATTTTACTTCACCTCAACAGTAAAGGAAGGCAGAGACAGTTAGAAAAGGAAAACCTTAATAAAAGGAGGGAAATTAGCATCACAATGACAACAGCGAGAGAGGGAGAAAAAATATAATGTGGGGGACAGGAGAGAGAAAGAGCAAGTCAGAGGATTATTACTCTCTCTGGCAACCTGCATGCCAGGATGATGAAGGCTGAGGTCATCATTCTACACAGCACTAATTAAAATCACCTAGAAGTCATGCAGCTGTATCCCTATGGTTACATCCAGAGCAGCGCGGGGCCATTCAGGAAGGTGGATCACGGGAAGATTACTTCAGTCCCTCATTCAAATAAACTCCTAGGTCTCAAATGAACTACATAAGCACCGTAGTCAGGCTACTTCAATAGATCAACCTTGTTCTATTCCCACACTGGTTCTAGACTGCTCCCATTTTATAAACCTCCTTAGCCAATATCAAGTCTGTCTGGTTTATACCAAGAGAGACAGCCAGCTAGTCACAGATGGATTGTATAGATATACAATCACCGGCTACTTTATTAGGCCCAGCTGTCCAACTGCTCATGAACGCAAATGTCAAATCAGCCAATCACATGGCAGCAACTCAATGTATTTAGGCATGCAGACATGGCCAAGACGATCTGCTGCAGTTCAAACAGGGCCTCAGAATGGGGCAGAAAGGTGATTTAAGTGACTTTGAACATGGTTTGGTTGTTTGTGTCAGACGGGCTTGTCGGAGTATTTCAGAAACTGCTGATCTACTGGGATTTTCATGCACAACCATCTCTAGGGTTTATAGAGCATGGTCCGAAAAAGAAAATATCCAGTGAGTGTCAGTTGTGTGGGCTCAAATGCCTTGTTGATGTCAGAGGAGAACGACCAGATTGGTTCAAGCTGATAGAATGGCAAGAGTAACTTGATTAACCAGTTGTTACAACCGAGGCATGCAGAAGAGCATCTCTGAACACACAACACGTCAAACTTTGAGGCGGATGGGCTACAGCAGCAGAAGACCACACTGGGTGTCTGTCAGCTAAGAACAGGAAACTGAGGCTACAATTTGCACAGGCTCCCCAAAATTGGACAATAGAAGATTGGAAAAACGTTTCCTGGTCTGATCAGTCTCGATTTCTGCTGCGACATTCGGATGGTAGAGTCATTTGGTGTCAACAACATGAAAGCATGGATCCATCCTGCCTTGTATCAACGGTTCAGGCTGGTGCTGGTGGTGCAAAGGTGTGGGAGATATTTTTCTGGCACACTTTGGGCATCATGTCAACGCCACAGCCTATTGTTGCTGACCACGTCCATCCCTTTATAACCACAGTGTACTCATCTACTGATGGCTACTTCCAGCCATATTATAATTATATATATATATATATATTCAGAAACTGCAACAGCTACTGGTTAGGAGAATGTTCTAGAACCTAATTTCATATCACCTGTTATTTTAGCATGAACGGTTCTGCTAAACGCAGTGACTTTGGGGAAGAGGCTTTGATGAGGCCGCACCTCAGAGATAGTGGGGAAATGGGCAACAGGTCACGTGTTTGTTGTTCTGCGTTGATCACCACTTCCCAACCCTGGCGCCGAAAAGACACGTTGTTCTCACTCCAGCTGTAATGTATACACATGCAAACGCACACATGCATGCACACAAACACACTCGCTCATTCCTAGACTACACTGCATACACCAGTCTCACTGAACACAACCCAGTGATGCTCTCGGTCATGCCTCTGTGGGAGGGGCGTCTGACAGCCTCATAAAGCACGCCTGCCTGCCTGCCTGTTCCCTCCCTCTCTGGAGACAATCTCAGACCGCTGTCTAGACCAAAGAACATCAACCTTCTCTTTACCTCCCTCTCCAGTCACCATTCATCATCGCCGTCATCATCATCAGGACCATGCCGCTTGGCCACAGAACTTCATTGCCAGTTCCCCAACACCTGATCCCTTGTTAAAGTGACTCGCATTTTGTGAAAATATTTCATCTGCACAACCCCGGAGCACCACGGAGGGAGAGATTACGCCAGCCGCTTGCTAGGCGGAGTCATGCTGCAAAAGGGCATGATGGGAAGGGTGGGGGTTCTGGAGGCCGTGGGGGTCCGGGGCTGGCTTGCTGCACGCTTCACACGGTTCCACCCAGGCACACATGGGGAACGCAGCAGGCACGATCGGTGTCATCCGAGAGCCAGTGACGGTTGAGAGCCGATATGGAGCAGATATACGTAGTCAGTGAACGACAGCTTCGGCAGAAATGTGCTCATATACGCACAGAGGGACATCGCACACGTTCCTCAGGGGCAGAAACGAGGACACCGGGTATCAGTTGACTATACCAGTAAAAAAAGAATAAGTTGTATAAGTAGATTTAGTTACACTGGGGTGTGTGTGAGACTTTTCTGACTTTGTGCAAGAATGAAAAGCATAATGCAGTTAAGCAATCGTTTCTGGAAGCGTCTCATTCACATTCCAGTGATGGGTCTTCAACTACTGTGCCTCAACAGTTGTCAGCGCATGCGTGCGTGTGTGTGTGTGTTCCTGTGCAGCTGCAAGCTGGCCACATCCTGCATTCTTCACATCAGAGCCAGCACCATGGCCCAATCCATCTTTCCCCATCCTCCATTTTGAGCACAGGATGGAGGGGAGAATCCAGAAGCTCTCCAGACCAACTGTGTCCTCAGCCAAAGACCAGAGCAAACCACCAGAGCCCACTGTGAATCAACCTGCCATCGTCACTTTTTCCAACAGTTCAATTCCAATTTAGTATCATGCTAACAACCACACTCCCATAACCCCCCCCCCAACCCTCCCACCCACAAATGTGATGCCATTCGTCACCGGACAGGCTGCCCGTGAGCACTGGCTCTGGGCCACCTCATGCACGATTTCTTATTGGGCGCATGAAAGCGGGCGGCACGGCAACGTGGGAAGAGGCCACGGTCTGGCATTTCGGGGCCAGTCTGCCTGGCTCTCCAGTAACACCGAGCGTCCACATCTCCAGCCATGTGGCGGACTGAGCACTCAAGGGCAGAACAAGCGCTTCACGTCTGCCTGGGTCATTAAGGGTCACGTGTACAGAATTAGCCATGTTAAGACCACTGACCTAGGACCAGTTCTTAGTTCCAAACCTTCAGTTCTACTAGTTATTGGTTGGTGAAGCAGGCATTCCAGTACAATGGAAGGAGCACACGTTACACGTCACGTACTATTGTGCAACGGAAGGAGCACACGTTACACGTCACGTACTATTGTACAACGGAAGGAGCACAAGTTACACACTGCGCTTGCCATCGATGAAGCGTGCAAGTCAGTAGCATCATGCAGCATGATTCATCACACTTCAGCCACATGCTTCAGCACAACAAACTTGAATTCCTTACAGTCCATTTGTTTGCCTGGGTTAAAATGGTAAGGTATAAACTAGAGTTTCGTGGCATAACTGGGTGGAAGTGGGAACACGGAAGATGGAAGCACAGATAAACATGAGCCCCACTGGCCTACACCACCCACCTCCAAATGGATCAATACCAGCCGTGTGTGCATGCGTGTAGCACCACTCCGGGTGTGAATGGGGTGTAATGACCCTGCACGGTTTGATGGGGGGTGGGGGTTGTTGATGTGGGGAGGGTGGGGATTGATGCGGGGCAGCTTTGTGTGCATTCATTTTTGTCTAAATTACGAAGGAAGGAGGTTCCATTGTGTGCCGTGTGCCAAGCTAGAGGGGGATGGGCACATTCAGGACAGGGGCATCTGGTGAGCAACCCTAATATGGGAGGTTGAGTAGGCACGCCTTGGGTGTCAGATGGCGGGCACGCCTGGTTTGCATATACTCAGAAAGCCAACACTGCTAGATCACCACGGCCAGGTCGGTTACATAGCAGCGGAGCGCCGTATTGCAGATGGGCAGCGATGGCGGAGCGTCTTGGCACATTGAGGTCCGCGTCCACCACGCAGCAGGGCTTCCTAACACACAGAGAACCCGGCCAAATGGTGCAAGGAAGCCAGAGTCCGGTTACACGCCAAACGTGCCGTGTGCGCACGTGCGTGGACGGATAACGTGCCAACACGCCGCTGACCGCTAGCAACGCTGCGATCACCTTTGGCGGCCAAACGCGGCAGCTGACGGGACAGCGCTTCATCACACAGATCCCCTAGCAGCCCTCGAGGACGTTTCCACTTCACTGCTCGCCATTCAGTTGCAAAGTATGAAGCATTCAAATGAAACTGAACAAAAACTGGTTTCACGAAGGTGGAAACAAGACCCTGTTACTTCCAAAAAAGAATGTTCAAAGGCACGCAAATAGAAACCAACCTATTATATTAAACTAGAGAACTGAAATCCTTATTTCAACCTGATTATTCCAGTTAGTTTACTGAAAGATTATCCAAAGAGAAAGTGAGTGAGATCAAGAAATTAATACATTAACGCTGAATACATAATCATACTTGACTTGGTAAAATACCTCAAACAGAAAGCACAACACTCCCAGCACGGTGTTACAGCTGTATAGAGTGCATCTAACCAATGTACAGATGGTTTGCTAAGCATTTGCCAAAAGAAGGATTCAGAGATAAAAATGTTTTAAGCCAACAAGACCCCTTATCTCAAATGTTTCCTTTTAATAGCTTGGGTTAGAATTTGGGTTGAGCAGACAAGCCCAAAATCAGAATGGATGACTTGCAACCAGGGGTATGAAGGGAGTGGCGCAACAGTAGTGTCATTCCGGTCATCTGAGCAACAGTGAAATGATCCGTTCACATCAACATTTCTCCACTGACCCAGGGTCAGTGAGCCAAACCTAAACTGCAATGGCAAACTAGCATGTACTCGCATGCATACACGTCCGAAACTGGGGAAACCATTAAAGTGTTGACTCAGACTTCGAATGATGAAATCATTAACTCACCATATGCAACAGACAGCCAACACAAAATAAAGCATCACTCCTGTCTAGACTGCGCCTATGAACTGATGCAGAATGAGCTCTTGCCTTTTTAGAGGCCTTAGTGTCATCCCCACTACAATGAAGTTCTGATCCAGAATCAGCATTTAACAGACAGGCTCTGCCTAATGACAATGCAACCAAACCCATGCAGTGGGGGTCAACAGTCCATTATTAAGAGGTGGTGTCTAAAATAACCAGAAGCAGCTGTGTTTTTCTAGGCCACAGTGCGACTGGAACTGTTGTTAACCTTCAGCCAGTTTAGAAAACGGGCACCAGAAATCAAGAGGAGGACCAGAAGGAGCTGAAGCAAAGTCAGACAGCTAAACTGAGAAAAGCCTTCAACATTGTTTTATATTTCCTCTAGTTAAGTAACCCATCCAGGAGTGAGGCATTTTAAAATTTCAAGTAGAGTCTGTCTCACTTAAAATTTGAAAGCACGTTTAACTCACTGTATGGAACTTTGAAAATGTATCTAGTTAAAATACCCCTGGAATTAGATTTATGGCGAATACACCCTACTGGCAACCGCAGGATCATAAACGCCAGCTGTGACATACCAGGGAGCATTTGCACGTGGATAGTAACAGTTGTCGCTTTTAAATCCTTCCTTTTGTAAATACGATCTCCTGAAAATGAGTCCAGGTCACGTAAGGACCAGAAACATCAGCTGTCGTGGAACCAATGATTTAGACACACTACTTGTATCTATTAAAAAAGCACTACGTGTACATCCCCCGTTTTGTAGTATAGTTTTGGTACAGTCTCTATAGTTTGGCTTTTGTCTTGGTCCACTTTACTCTCGGCATCTAAAAGACTGGGACCGTTTCCAGTCAAAGCAGACGACGGACGTGAGGTTGCAGCCTCTACGCTGCGCTTGTGGCGTCTAGACTGTAAACACGTCGAGTGATTTGGATCTCGTGAGAGGGAAAGGCACCAATCTGTAGACCTGCGGGCGCTGAGGGCGCTCAAAACACCCGACCTCAGCCCGACTAAAGCCATTAGTTTTGTTCTCAAGAGGCGACATTTTACAAGCGAACGTTTATTGGACGGGGAGGACGCTCAGAATGACTATGATTATATGTCTATCTGCAACAACGCGTACTCGCTTCCTTTCATTTGGCAAGCTGTTCCCAACCTGTCGTTTATACCGCTGTAAAGAAAGCACCGGACACCGGCGTCACCGCAGGCGAAAGTCAATGTGCAAAACACAAACCCGAACGTACCGCGCCACACAACATCGATGGATTTCACTAAACACTGTACACTTTATAAACACCTGCAAAACGGAGTAATGCGAATTTCCTTCAGTTCTATGCTAGGGTTTCACACAATGGTTCAACACGTTAGGACAGCACAATACATTTAAATGACCGTAGGCCTACTTTGTTATCAATAAGAGTCATGTTGCATCACATAAATAGGTATTCGGATGTTTTGAAGCGTGGTTGCTTTGATGCTACATTGGAGCGGTCAGCGCCTGCAGCCTGTCCAGCCTCTTCATTACTCACAAAAGCAGGTCTACACAAAAAATCACCACGTCAAACTAATTCGTTATAAATCGCAACCTGCGTTAACGTGTGGTGAAATGAGACCTGCAATACAATTCCCGCAGCAATGTTTTAGACACTGAAATAAATATAATGTTTACACTGTAGCAACATGGTTTAAAACGCAAAGCGCAACTCCTTCCTACCGTCTATTAAATTATAGCGTAGCGTCTTGTTCCGACTCCTTTGGGCGTCTGATCAGACGAGACATACACCCAGCTCCAACGGTCCTGGATCGGGGGACGAACTGAGATTTGTCCACGAACCGCGATGTCACGTTTTTAATCTACCGCCCCTCCCACAGCACGTTTGCCTACCCAAAGGGACGGGGCTGCCCGCTCCACCCACTGGCCCTTCGGCCGGGCCCAACATCTACAGCCTGCTCTATGTTTACATTTTTGCTATTTAGTTCATATTTAAACGTACTTGTCTGTCTGTTCAGGGGGCCACATGAAACTCTCAAACGTGTTTGTTTTGAAGTAGACGCGAATATAAATTCATTTCGCCACAACTGGAAATGTAAAACGTTCATGATGGTATCTTTGTCCATATCTTAGCACAAACTGCCTGTTCAAATGAGCTTAAACAAGACCAGTCGGTAATCAAGCGCCCGAATATGAGAACAACCGTCTTTTGTTAGTTTTGCCGCAGCTGCAATCAGTGAAAGAAGGGAGCGAGAAGAAAGACATTGAATGAAGACAAACTTTTGTTGCATTTCGAATAGTGAAAGGCAGCAATGAAGAATAGGACGGTCAGATGAATAAAACAAGCATTTAGAAGATGAAAACAAAACCTCCAATCAAACTGCAGGTCGTGGCACAACAATACGGAGGTGAAGGGAGGTGATCTGTTGTGTTGAAGAAGGCAGATACCACGCATCTATTGTGTTTGCGTGAAGGAGTGAAAAGAGTGTTTTCACGCTCGTGTGGAGAGAGTATGCTCACCCTTATAGTGTCAAATGACTCAGGGTTTCTGTGTGTGCAGTTACTACCCATCTTATCTGAACACATCCATATCTCTCAGTACACTGTACCTAGATAAGACTGCCTTTTCATACATGACGCACGTTTAAAGGCCCTGCTTCAGGAAAATTGACGGAAGCCACATATTTTTTCAAATAAGCATTTGAACTGGAATCGAAACAAATGAATAAATGGCCACCATACTGTTATTGTGCTCAGAAGAATCTGCCATGTCATTCTGAGTTATCGCATTTTAATGTACAAGTATCTATTAGGGTCACTGTTACTGAGGAAATTATACACATCATTAGGCGCGGAACGTGTATATCGTAGCCTATTTAATGTAATCTCCAGACAGAAATCATTCTACAATACAGTATAGGCTCTACAACTGCATGTGAGTTTTGTCAAAGGAGAGAGGTCTATGGTGGGACGCAAGGGCGGTATCTGCGGTAAAACAGAAGAAATAATAAAACCCGCAGTGTGGAAGGCATCGTTATGGTCACCGAGAGATGCTTAACCAGCTGCTTCCTGTCTACATCTGTTTGAACAGCAGGGTGGGGTCCAGATCACACAGTGGGCACAATAAATGGCTGACTTTACAAAATAGCTATGCACCTGTTTAAAGAAACATATTAGTAACAGATTTTTTATATGTTTCTATGAAATGTTACATCTGCAGAAACTTCAGCAATCTCCGGTTGGTGTTTCTGGATTTCAGACAGTACATAAACATGAGTCAAGAGCAGTTGTGTAAACATACTCCCGCATACGCGAGAATGTTTACATGTCTGTGAGAATGTGTAAAAAAATGTGAATCTGAATTTCTAGAATCTACATGCTCTCTGTAGCATCCTTATGAACAAAATCCTTTATGTGGTTTTCATGTTTCATGTTCTTACTTCCCCATCTAGAGGTCAGTTGAAGTATAACTAGAACGAGTTGAAACTTGTAGTTGAAACTTGTAGTTGAACTTGGGTTTCACTATTTGTTAGATGTAACATTTGTTAAGATTAAACCTTTTCGGTTCATGGCGCTATCCAATGCAGATGTACAGTCTGTAAGAAATCCTTCAGCATTTGAAATAGCTTTATTTCAGTCCAGCAGATGGCAGTATTCTTTTCCTAAGGTTAGGTTAAGTGATCATATGGGACATTAAATGAGTCTAAACACACAGTACTGTGTAAAACAGGGGTGTCCAAACTTTTCGCAGTGAGGGCCAGATTTGTTGAGGTGAACCTGTGTGGGGGCCATCCATTCAGCCTGGCATTCTGGGGAGAGGGAGGGATGTCCAACCATTCAGGTTAGCATTTTGGGAAGAGGGGGTGGGGGTATAGTATAGTATACACTGCCATCTGCCGCTATAGTATAGTATAGTATAGTAAAGTATAGTATAGTATAGTATAGTATAGTATAGTATAGTATAGTACAAAACACCTGCTGGGAAAACTTCAGGTCAACATTGACTGGGCACGGATGAAGTTTAAACCCAGTAAATCCAGAAGCATATCTATCATCAAAGGAAAACTTGTGGACCAAAGGTTTCATATTAAGGAGACACCCATTCCGCTGATATCAGAACTGCCTGTGAAGAGCCTGGGACGCTGGTACAATACCAGCCTCAAAGACTCTGACCAGGCTGACCAGCTGAGGAAAGAAACCATCAAAGGCCTGACCAGCATAGATAAAACCTTGCTTCCTGGGAAACTAAAATTGTGGTGCCTACAGTTTGGCCTGCTGCCGCACCTGATGTGGCCCCTGACGGTACATGAGATCCCTATGACCAAAGTTGAGAAGCTGGAGAGGACAGTCAGTTCATACATCAAGAAGTGGCTTGGCCTACTACGGTGCCTCAGCAACATCAACTTATTTGGACATGGTGCCCTGGATTTGCCCATCTTTAGCCTCACAGAGGAGTTCAAATGCACCAAAGTGAGGCTAAACATGACCCTGACCGGCTCCCAAGATGACGGGATTCAAGTGGCCGCTCCCAGATTGGCACCTGGGAGGAAATGCATCACATCTAAGGCCATAGAGCAAGCAAAATCTGTTCTCAGACATGGAATGAATGAAGGAATGAATGTTCAATTTATATAGCACCTTTCAGGATACCCAAGGCGCTATATACTCCACAACCAAACAGGGCCAGTGGACTAGCTGGGAGTGCCTGGAACAAAGAAAGCTCAGCAGGAGGGATCTCTGGGAAATGGAAGTGAGCCAAATCAGCTTCATCGTCAGAGCCACCTATGACGTTCTTCCAACACCCACAAACCTCAGCCAATGGTTTGGTGAAGATCCCTCTTGTGTGCTCTGTCAAACCCCTGCAACTCTGAGGCACATCCTCACAGGCTGTAAAACCAGCTTAGCCCAGGGCCGCTATACTTGGAGACACAACCAGGTGCTACGACAACTGGCCATCACTTTGGAAAGAAGGAGAACCAGCACCAACAACCTCCCTCCGACAGTGCCTAGACGCATACCCACCACAACATTTGTAAGTGCAGGACAACTCCCAGCAAAACCTGCAGCGAATAGGGAACCACCAACCCTCTTAGACTGTGCCCGGGATTGGAGAACGCAGGTTGACTTGGACCAGAGACTTATATTCCCAACTGAGATTGTTACAACTAATCTCAGGCCAGATCTGGTCTTATGGTCAACCTCATAGTGGAGTTAACTGTACCCTGGGAAGGTGCAGCTGGTGAAGCATATGAGTGGAAAAGACCGAAGTACTCCGACTTAACAGCAGACACCGAACAACGCGGGTGGTGTGCCCAGGTGCTTCCTGTCGAGATTGGCTGTAGAGGGTTTGTTGCCACATCTACAACCAAGCTGCTTAAGGAAATGGGAGTGAGAGGACAAGCCTTCCAACAAGCTGTCAAGTTACTATCAGGAATGGCTGAACGGAGCAGCAATTGGATCTGGATGAAAAGAAAGGACTGCAACTGGGCAACTGGGATGACTACCGAGGGGTAAAAGCAGAGGGGGGCAAATCTGGGATGCCAGATGTTGCCGTTGAGCCCTCTGGAGGTGTCGTGGGTCTTTCAACGAAACACCAAAGAAGGAGGGTGCCCACCTGAAGACCCCTGTGAAGCAGTTACCTCTCAAGCCCTAAACCCTCACCAAGTGCTGATTATTTAAGGGATTGTACTACCTAGTCCTATAAGCTAAACTGTGACTTTGATGAGGCACTGCTTTATCAAATCACCATCTAAGAAAGGTTTGCCGTGCTGGGCTATAAGTTTACCGACTTCATAGCTTCCTGTTGTGGCGTTTTCCTAGATTTTGTTAGTATGTAAAAAAAACGTTTGTTGAGCTTACAGGCTAGCTGCCATTTGCTAGACTGTGTTCATTCGGGACTAGTGTACGATGTGTAGAACTGATGTTTGGTCTCATAATGCCGACGAACATTTAGACTCTTTCATTACAGCGACAGCTTCATTGCAAATTAAACTGATACACTTTCCATTGATTTCTTTCCCAGCGTGTTTGAAATCTTCTAAAATTGGTTGATATTTAGATTTTTTTCAGTGCTGCCCTTTCTGGTGACTCGCGATAATTTTTTTTCTTTGCTTAATTTTGTTTAGTAGAGAAGCACCGTTTCCATGGCTCTTTCTGAGAAGTGCAACAGAGTTGATTTCAAGCTTCTTGTGCGGGCCATATTCAACTGTATTTTCAGAATTTGCTGCAGGCCAATGAAAACTGGACATTGGACCACATATGGCCCGTGGGCCATAGTTTGGACACCGCTGATGTATATCAATTATCTCAGTTCAGTTCAATATGGGGAAGATTGCAGATATAACAACTGGTCAGAAGACCATCATTGATACTCTCTTGCTGTGTCCAAGCGTATCAGTGGAAAGTCTAGTGAAAGGACAAAATGTGGCAGAAGATACACAAGCAAAAGAGATGAATGTGGGCTTCAGCGAATTATCAAAAACAATTCACATTCAGACACATCTGGGACATGGGCTACAACTGTTGGGTTCCTCGGGTCAAGCCACCTCTGAGCATGAGCCAATGTAGGAAGTGTCTCAACTGGGCCAAGGAGAAGAAGGGCTGGACCGTTGGCCAGTGATGCAAGGTCCTCTTATCTTATGAAAGTTAAGTGTGCCTTTCATTCATGAATCAAGGTCTAATGATTTGGAGGAAGATGGGTGAGGAGGTTCAGTGTGAAGTATCCTCAATCATGATTTGGGGTGCAATGTCTGGTGTAGGTGTTGGTAAACTCTGCTTTTTTAATACAAGGTCACCACAACAGTCTACCAGAGTGTTTTAGAGGACTTCATGATTCCTTCTGCTGAGGATCTGTATGGAGATGCAGATTTAATCTTCCAGCAGGTCCTGGACCTGCCGATGCTGCCAGAAGCACCAAAGCCTGGTTTGATGCCCATGCAATCAGAGTGCTTGACTGGCCAGCCAACTCGCCAGATCTAAACCCCATTGAGAATCTATGGGGTATTCTCAAGAGGAAAATGAGGGCCACCAGACCCAACAGCAAAGAAGAGCTGACAGCAAGCATCAAGGAGATCTGGGCTTCCATAAACGTCACATCGAGGCAGTGATTTAAAGAAAAGGGATTCCAAACCAAGTATTGAAGATTGACGTATCGTTTTGAAAGTACCATATTTTTGTTATCCTAATTTCCTTTTTTTCTGCAAAAATCTAAATAGTTTGGGCTGATTTCTCCACAGTGTGATAATTTTTTGAAATACTGTTTTCATGGGTTTTATGAGCTGGAAGCCCAAATTATGTAAAAATAAACAAATACTTGAAATCATTAAAATTGTGGGCCCTGAATCTATAATCTATGAAAGTTTAACTTTTTTGAATGGAATTATGAACATTTATTAACTTTTCCATGCTATAAAATTATATAGCACTAATATATATATGTGCTGTCAATTCCAGGTGCCGCGATTAAGTCCTCACCAGGATTTTGCTCAAGCTTGCTAGATTTTCTAATTAGCAATCCAGGTAAAATTAGTGGAATCAACACAATCCAGGAAGCTTGAGCAAAATCCTGGTGAGGACTTTTAATCGCGGCACCTGGAATTGACAGCACTTATATATATATATATATATATATATATATATATATATATATATATATATATATATATATATATTGAAGATCTCAATGTCTTACTACGGTACACTACACCTGAATAAAAACAAACAAAACTCTAATGACTGCTTTGAACGTGTCCAAAAATGAACCCGTCGAGTATACCTGTATTCACAAGTACACCTGTATTCACCAATACACCAGGATGCTCGTGCAAAAGTAGCTCATTCACAAAACACAAGTGATAGGGGAAAAAATACACAACAAAAGAATTTTCAGAAACAGTTGCACACTGTACATATTTATAGCATATTTCAGAATTTGAATGTTAAATACATGCAAATGCGTGATCAAGGTTGCAAAAACATTCCACTCAAGTACAAGTCTGACCAGGTCTGGGCCATTTTTGTTTTTAATTAAACACAGACATTTCAATTCATTTGAACACTGATGTGACAGCAGTTCTTTCTCTTATCATATTTATTATTTTCAAAAAGGATAGTGGTCCATCATCATTAAAATGAAATTCTGAACTTCTGAAAACTGTTGAAGAATCAGCATAAAATAAGGAATTATTCTATTTTGTTTATAGTTTGTGCGTTCAGTAGACATATATTTTTAAAATGACAAAACAGAAAAAAACAATTAAAATTCTGTACATCATGAGTTGAACTTAAAAAGATGAAATAAAAGAAAAGGTGTATCATTACAACTACAGGTCAGTGATGAACCTTTGTTGCTTGTTTGTTTAGCTTTCCAAAATGAGGCTTTGTAATTTTAAAGGCAACTACATCCAAAGAAACTAAATCAAAGTCTGAAGAAACAAAAAAAAAAAAAAAAAATAAAAAAAAAATCAACAGACATGACTTTAGAGAGCCACTTAAGACAGGTCCACGTGGTTAATGAGCTCAGTTATTCTGGTCTTTACAGAAACGGACCGCTGCACCCTGTTGAAATAGTCCCCATCAAAGCGCTTCAGAACCGAAGAGACAGTTCCTGGATCCCAGGAGGTAATGGCTGAAGCTCACCCCTGTGTGAGTGGCCCACCCAACCAGGACAGAATCAAGAGGTTTGTCACCATCTTGGGTTTCTTTTCAGTCAGTGAGAGGAAAAACAATCAAACACTCAACTTGTGTGAGGGGGGGGGAAAGGGGGATTAAACCTATTCTGCACTAATATAGCATCTGTGTTGATTTTACATGAAGGTTACTTTTTGTAGTGCAATGCTAGGCCACTATCCTAGCTTCCTCATACTCTCCAAAGCCTGGTTTAATCAGACTAAACAAACCTCGGTCTAGCCGAGGAAATCCTACAGTCCTGCACGGACCAGTGTGGTGGACGTCAGTTCTGCCTAATGCAGAAAGTGCCGAGTCACTGTGAGGTGAGACAGCAGCACGTCTCCCTGTTGTCTCAAAACAGACAGTCCAGATTCATCAAGTTAAAACATTGGCTAAAACTGGTCCAATCGTAACAGTACATTAGACTGATCATTTACAGCTGAATGCTAAATTCAAGGTAAATGTGGTATAAAATACGAAGCCGACTACCTAACCCCACCAGCACCTCCTCTCCTCCTTCAAAGATGCATCTGTACAGAGTGAAGAGTGCTGCTCTCTTGGGGGAGGTGTGGAGAGGGGGGAAAGGATGTGGGGTGAGTGACAGGCCTTCTTTAGACGCCCTCCTCCCCCACCAAACATCCATCCCAACCCTTCTGTATCATACGAGGGGAGTGCTTGTTCTGTGTGAATTAGGGAGGGATTCTGGGCAGCACCAACAAAGGAACCTTGAAGATGTGAGGCGACCCTCTGTACATGGAGTCTATACTTCATTCCTCATCTTAGGCGGGAGAAAAGGCCCCTTTGCTTGTTTAGCGCGTGGAGTGAACATCTAGTGGACACACAACTCTCAGCAACTTGAGTCCAGTCCTGTTGCCAACTGTGGGTGTGATTCCATGGTCGCCACCAGGGGGCGGTAGCAGCTGCAGTTCTGTGCCTAGTTCACCAGAAGCACGTCTTCATAGGTGGTGGTCCTGTGTGGTAGGTGGATATAAATGAGATAGCAACACATTTGAGCACACATACAATATTGTGGTGGATGTTCTGTATGATCAAAACACCTTGGGCTAAAAGTGAATGCACTTATAAGCCTGGAGATTAAGACACTGACTGAATAACAGAGCAAGTTCGCTGTCTATATACACAATGCGCTAGGTGGGGTCTGTTGACAGTGTGAGAGTATCTTCATCAGTTAAAGCTAGGCTAACCCCCCTCCACCCGCTCTGACGCTAGTGCGTCATCGTCACCATGGCGATGTGGCGCGTGAGCGGTCAGACCTGTCACAGCAGCAGCAGAACGAGCACGGCGACGTCTCCAGGCCGCGGAACTTCCCCGAGCAGGGCGTGTCCTTGCACTCGGCAACGAACGCGTGCAGGTCCGTGAGGTGAATGGGCTCCTGGGTTTGGTGCTGTTGAACGACGAAGATTACGTGCGCATGAACAAAACAAACAAACAAACAAACAAGGTGACGAACAGAAAACAGAACAAGTGCCACGAGCACACATAAAATTCTCAGCTGTCAATCAAATGTGACTGGCAGGAGTGGTTTGGCTCCTCCCACAGCATTACCTTGATGGTCTCGTACGCGCCGGTGATGAGGGCGATGAAGAGGGACAGCACCATGTAGATGAAGAGAGAGATGAAGGTGTAAAGGTACACCTGTAGGAAAACAACCACAACTGTGACACACTTGCCCAAACACTCATCATGCAAATGAGCGGGTCCAGGCTAACGAAATGCCATGCTAGCAGAAACCAGCATTCAGCTGCACCCGCCTTTCCTGGCCATTCCATTTAAATCAGGTTTAGATCAGGTTCAGCAGCTGGTGTGGGCACTAGGCAGATGAAGCTCTCGCCCAGAGGAACTGAGAATCCCACGTGACGCACGTTGCCCACGGCTGTTCCATGTTCTCTGCTTTTATTTCACACCAACCATTTTAAGTTTCGGGTCGATTCTGCCTTTCGTGTTTTCTCACACAGCCCTAGGCCGTCATACAGGTCCGCGTTGACCTCCATTAATCACGGGTTGTCGTGTTGATGCCCCAAAGTGGCCAATTCTCCACGAGTCCTCGGCTCACATGTAACTGTGCATGAGCAGCTGCAGGCAATGCCGGCCCTGGCCACGCCGCAGCCGCGCTGGGAACGATGGCGGGTCGGCACGGTTCCGCATTGTGCTCCCGCGGTGCTGCCCAAACCGAAAGCGAAATTACAGACTGCGGCACGGCGCAACTTGTGGTGAGTGACGCGTGTCTGAAATGACTCCAATTACACGCGGCATAGGATTATAGTACCGGCACAAAACAAACACCATTTAATCGACTCTGTGGGTAGGTGTGTGCGCATGTAATGTCAATTTATTTTGTGTGTGTGTGTGTGTGTGTGTGTGTCCACCTGTGACCTCCTAGTCAGGAGTCCTCATGGGGTAGCAAAAACATGTGTGTGTGTGTGTGTGTGTGTGTGTGTGTAGAACACAAACCTGACTGAAGACCCACACCAGTGTGCTGCTTTCTTGCATGCCGCTGAAGGTAACGAACATGTCATCTCCGTTTATCAGAGAAAACAGGCACTCGGACACCATGGACAGAGAGCGGAACTGGCGGGACAGAAACATTAGAGCGTTGAACATGGGGAGAAGATAAACCCTTAGAGCTCATGAGAGGGGCCTGTTTATGGGAGCAACTCCCTTCAACACCACACAGCAACTAAAACCTAACTGCCTAATGACAATGTGACCTACCAGGGGTATAAATAGCAATGACAAGTCCATACCTTGACATGGTAGGGTCCTAGGACGATCCACCCACAAAAGCAGTAACCCAGGTAGATCACAGCCACACAGCAGCAGAAGCGGATGACGTTAGGGAACGCCGCCCGCAACGTCACTATCAGGATCTGGAACAGGACGAACACGACAGGACATTGTTGCACTGCAGCTGTGGAAAACGCTGCTCCCCGGGGAGGCTGTGTGGGGCAGCTTGTGTGTGAGGGCAAGAATGCTTGAATCTATCCTTAATGTCTAAACTATGTCTAGATGTGCTATCTGCAATGCAATTAAAAACAAAAGACCACAAGTGTGTGGCCTCCTAGGATCAGGTGGAAATAACCACGTGTGAAGGAGTTTAGATCACGGAGACTCGATGATCTGGGTTTCGTGACTTCATTTGAAAAACATGTTCAAAACAACCGCACACGAACGGCAACTGGAGACGGTTTTAAAACGGCTGTCTCTTATTGGTTCTTTACAGTGCAGACTGGGTAATTAAGGCATGTCAGAAAGCATCGTTTGGCTGGTTCAGACTGCGCAGCTGGCGTAGCGTGTGTGCTTGTGCACCATCTCTTACGTTGTACTTCTGGAAGAAACTGAAGTATCGGATGACCCCCACCCACACCAGCAGGGTCGACGTCCCCAGCAGAATCCCACACACGTCATAGGAGGAGATGTTCTGTGGAGAGGGCCACAAAGAGGAGACACGGGAGAGCTGGTTACTCTCACTCAGTCGGACACAACTGTCCAGGTTTCTTACAACTGGCTGCAAAACAAGTAATACAAGCGATGACCAAACAAAAATACCCCCGACCAAATTTCAGATAAGGCTCAACAGAAGATATGGGCCGATGGCGTATGAACTGGCAAAATCTGCTTAGTTGGCAGTGGGCCTCTGCCACAGGAGTCAGCTGACAACGGGGGGCGTTTCCTTGTACTGGTGAGGTCACTACATCACATGGGCAAACTCAAGTAGCCACTGTTAAATAGCGTCGTTAATTAATGACATTAACAGCAAGGGTTGCCTATCAGAGACAAAAGTATGTTTTGATTACAATGCTACATCTTGTTACTGATGCATTTTGCAATATATTGAAAGAATATAGGTGAACTTGGTCTGTAAATCACAACAGCCTGAATCATGCTGTTGCTGGTCGTTGTAAATTAACTACTTTTTTAATCTACATGTTGCTAGTTTTTATTGTGAGTTCCCCAGGGGAGCCGATCCAGCTGAATCTTTGATGCAACATGTGACATGCTAGAAAGATACAATACTTTAATGAGATTTTTTGCTGCATAACATGAATGCTAGGATTCATCAGAAACATTTATCAGAAACATCAGTATGTCGGCAGCACAGAAAAACCGATGCTCACACAGAACAGTCATTTGATTTTACGGCTTTCTGAAATGTCAGAACTGCAAAGGGCAATACTGCGATAAGGATCAACAGATGATGGTTAGTGCTTTCTCGCAATCATCCTTCAACGAGAACATGATCGAGGGGAAGCCCAGGGCAGATGTTCCCCGGTTCCTTAGCGAGAGTCCCCTAGCACCAAGGCCCAGCTGCGCGTGACACACCTTTGTCTCGATGCGGATCTTGATGAAGGAGCCCGTGATGGTGAGCAGGTCACTAATGATGAGCAGGATGTACCAGCCGTTGATGAACTCCAGCCGGTCCCCCCAGCACACGCAACGGTTCAGCTTTTCCTTAAAGTACTGCACAAACTCCTGCGGCATGGAAGGAAAGGGTGGGGAGGGGCTCAGGAGAGGCGACGGTGTTGTGGAGTAACTGCAGAGTAACTGTGGAGTAACTGCGGCCTTCGTCGGAAGGGCTCGGGACCCTCGTACCTGTTGAAGGCAGATTCCTCTGATGATGGAGCGGCCGCAGAGCAGCAGAGAGAGGACACACACCAACGCTACAACCACGTCGAAACCCACCCGAGCATAGCTCTCCGCTAGAGAGAGAGAGAGAGAGAGAGAGAGAGAGAGAGAGAGAGAGAGAGAGAGAGAGAGTCACATTAGACAGATCGGTGCGTTTCAAAGGGATATGAGCATGTGTACACAAGATTCAACAAGACCAAAAGAAACTTGGCAAAAGGGGCAACTGCAACAAATCTGTACGAGTGCTGCTTCATTTATTGGAACCCATCCCCCCCCCCCCCCCCCCCCCCCCGAGTTCCGCCCCACGTGTCCCGCCCCACGCTCTACACCATCCTTACCTGCATCAACTGGAGTCCAGATGAACATTTGGGGTGCGTGTAATGCAACAGTTGGAATAACATATTGTATCAGTGCGTTGCGAATGCCTGTTCGAACAAATGCATGACGGCGCTGGTGAGGAACGTGTGCTCACCGTGGCCGGACACGCTGGGGTCTCTGCACTCCTTAATGGACACATCGTTGTCCAGGCTGATCTTCACCTTGCCACTGTGAGCCTTGTTGTCCAGCACTATCTGCTCAGCCAGGCAGGAAGCAACACTGATCAACATTCGTGCTCAATAGTGGGGTGCAGCTTTAGGCATTCAGATTACCTCAGACACTGCGTGCTCTCTCAGAACAGAAGGGATGATCTAGGATCAGGTTTTGGCTGTGAAATCTGCAATCTGCTTTTGATATTATTCAATCTCAACTATTACAACTTCGTCTATTATTAAATTCAAGTAAGACTAAGGGAATGTTATTTTCCAATAAGAAAAAGGTACTTTTACCTCTTCCTACTATCACTACTGCACAGGGATTGTCTATCGACTTTGTAAATTCATATAAATACCTTGGCATCACTATAGATGATAATTTAACCTTTAACCCCCATATTGAAAACCTGCTTAAAAAACTTAAGTTGAAACTTGGCTTCTTTTTTCGGAACAAATCTTGTTTCTCATATAATGCCAGGAAACAGCTGGTTTCTGCTACTTTTATGAGTCTGTTAGACTATGGGGATATTGTGTATATGAATGCCTCAGCCCGCTCATTGCGAATGTTGGATGCTGTCTACCATGGAGCTCTTAGATTTATCACAGGCACTAAAGCTTTCACACATCATTGTACATTATACTCTTTAGTAAATTGGCCTTCTCTACACAATCGTAGACTTCTACATTGGTACATATTTATTTACAAATCTATTCTGCGTCTGGTACCATCATATTTGTCATGTTATCTTTTACGTAAACAGCAACATCATAGCCTTCGCTCCCAAGACTATATTACATTCAGTGTTCCGTTGGTTCGTTCTGAACTTGGTAAAAAGGCATTCTCTTACTCTGGTCCCTCCATCTGGAACATGCTTCAGCGGAATCAGAAGCTGTCCAGTTTGGTTACACTTGGCGAATTTAAAGTTATATTGAAAGATCTGGAAAATACATTTATAGGCACTTGCACTTGTTTTAAATGAAAGTTTATTCTTTGACGTTACTGCATGTAAATTGTAATGATTTGTATGTATATGTTTCTGTATAACTTTTTTATATTGTTGTTTTTTAAAAAACAGGTCTCTCTTGTAAATGAGTCTGTAAGCCTCAAGAGATTGTCCTGTCTAAATAAAGGAAATAATAAAAAAGGGGCGTTTATGCACGTAGGTGGAAGAGCCTGCCTCTAATATCTTACAATAAGAGAAGTAAAGGGACGGGCCAGTCGGTCTCTGTTTAAGTAAACATGTGGACTCCTTCCCTGCAAACCAATGGAATATCTGGGCCGAACAGAGGTGGGCACAACTCACTGTGATTTCAAAAGTGTAGCAGTCCGGGATCTCATTGTTAATGATGGTCTGAAGGTTTATAGCTTTCAGCTGAAAATTTATCGTCACATTGATGAGTCTGAGAAAGGAGTATTGAGAAAAGAAAAAGAGGAAGACCGAGGGAATGGAGGTTAAAAAGAGGAAGACTGAAGTGACACCGTTGGTAATCTGGTAGCAGATTTAAACTTACTTGTGAAATTTGAGGGTAAAATTTTTGTAGATACTTTCCATCAAAGCTCTCGGAGGTGTGGAAAATGGTGTAATTCCTACACAGTCTAGAGAGAGAGAGAAAGAAAGAGAGAGACAGACAGACAGGAGGGCAATCCTTGCTGATTATGTCGACAAAATTTGGATCACTATCAAACTAATTCATATCATCCAAACAAGTTATTTATATCCTACCACCTTTTTTTTAAGTGAGCCTAAAGAAAGTATGACTTCTGCTTGTTTCGGGAGGGGGGAGGGGTGGGGTTGTTGGGGGAGGGGGGGGGGGCGTCATGTGCAAGAGGCTGAGGGAGGAAACCGAAGACCGCCTGCTCTCACGTGGAGTTTGAACTAAACCTATGACTGCTGAAGGGAACCGTGTCTGGGGCGGGTGAGGCTGAAGAGAGAGGTAGGAGCTTGAGTTTGGGTCCTCCTCAGCCTTTACCTGTGATGATGAGGGGGTCGATGTTGAAGGTGTCGTTGGCGGGGTCTATCCGGCCCTTTTTATAGTACTGCTGGCAGAGAGAGAGCGCACTGCCGTTGACCCCCACGCCATGCACGTATGCGTATCGGCCAATGGTGGTGTCGGGCAGCGCCAGGTACTGAGGTGGAGGAAGAGGAAGGGAAGAGAGGGGGAGAGAAAGAGAGAGAGAGACACACACACACACAAGGTCAAATAAATTAATGAAGGGGCCAAAAGGAGGGAAATGGGGAGGGAAAAAAAACAAGAAGTAAAAAGTAAAACTAGAATGTACTAGACGGTTAATCCATTATGTGGAAAGTACAAGATGTTTTTAATGGGTCAACTACTTTCCTCCCTGCTTCATGAAAATTAGGATTTGCCAGCTCAAAGTGGCCAGCCGAGAGGTTTTTAAATTATTACAATTTTCTTTTTAATGTGCAATTAATCAATGAAAGCTGAATTCTTGTCAGTCTGTTCAAACTGGGAGAGGAGAGTCTATGGCCAGCTATTGTTTTCCTGTCCTTTTAAACCAGTGGAATCCTCGGACTTTAAATTAAATTTTCATGACCAACCATGTACTTGTCAATGGCTGTGTGTGAACAGAGATGAGACACGTATCGTATGACTGTTCCTCTACAGAAGACTGCCAAAAACAAAGTCAAGCATCCTACAACTTATTTTATCTTTCAAGAGTTCAAGAAAACCTTGTGTGACTATATAGGTTACAACAGAAATGAAGAACGTGAAGAAAGACCACTTTTTAAATCCTCTTCAAACATTGTTCAAAAGACGTGAGCTGCTCGTCTGAGTCTTTGTTATTCTCCAGCCTCGTCACACACAGGAACGGCCCTGTCAGCTGCATCTCCATCAGTCTGAACGTACATCCAGCAGGTGTAGTGGAGAGCCAAGTCACGAGACTGCAGAGCCTCTCCTGCTCTATGAATTATGCAACAGTCCGCACACGGAGGTTTCATTCACACGAAGGCAAGGACTTCACACGTGGCAGGATCATTGCTCTTCTCACACACGTAAAAATGAACGTAACCTACAGAACATAACCGAACTTATCCTACCTAGCATAACCTCCACAATGTAAACTTCCTAATGTAACCTAGTAAACATAAGTTTAGTTGTATGAATGTGGATTGTTTCTTCGTGTATTAAACAACTACATCCATAATTTGCTTCTAGCAAAAGTGTCTTTCTAACAATTCCTAGAAAGAACCGCCAGGTTAATCGATGTGCTATTTGTACAGGGTTTGTCTGCTCCCTTTTATTAAAACTTGAAATGTGGTATGGCAGTCTATCCTTTTTTAAAACTCAATTTTCTCCCAGTTTTAGCCATTATGCCAATTACTACCAGCCAGCCAGCCAGCCAGCCAGCCAGCCAATGTTAGATGATTCTACCATACTAAATATGTAGGAGGCTGAGATTATTCTGCAGAGGGGCTGTGCAGACAGGAATGGCGTGACTGAACGTTTAAGGTGAGATATTCTGCTTTACCTGCTCTATTGTGTAGTTGATGCAGTCATACACGGCACTCTGTGTGTACACCGCCAGTGTCTCGTCGGTGCCGTCATCATAGTCTTTGAGGAAGAGATGTTTAAAGGAGGCTGTATTCTCTTCTTTAAATGTCACAACCATCTGGTTACTCAAACCAAATAACACCAGCTAGAGAGAGAGAGAGAGAGCGAGAGAAAATTAGTGAGTGGAATGAGAGTGTGAGACATCGCCACAAATGCAAACATCTAAAACAGTTTGCAATATTAAAGAGAAATAGTTTAACCAAATACTTCAAACAATGCTTGGGTGGCCAACAATGTAGGAAGCTTCTTTTAAAATACACCCCTTTAAACTCCAGCTGACATCCTAGGGTTTATTTCAATGTATCTACAGGCCTCTGGTCCAACGTTCTCTCATCTCATACCTGAACCGTGACTATGATGATCTTGAGGATCTGCAGACCGAGTTTAAATGGCTTCCTGCCTTTGGCATGGAACTTGTCACATGGGCTCATGAAGAAATACTTCAGCTTCCGGCGCAACGATTCCTCATCCTGTTCCTCTGCGGTCAACCAGGCCCCTGTTGCTGGGGACAACCTGTGATTGCCATGGTCTTCATTAAAGTCACGGGAACCATAGCGAGTCACTGGAGACAGCAACCTTTCCTTTTCTTGAGAGAGAGCGAGAGAGAGAGAGAGAGAGAGAGAGAGAGAGAGAGAGAGAGAGAAAGTGTTAAATAAGGACACAAGTGTAACACGTCGCCGTCAACCCAAGAGTGTGATGGCGTTCAGCAGAGATGTGATCTAATCTCCTTCACTACGGGTCCAACTCGCTTCAGTTCAACAATCCTTTCTAGCTTTTCCATGCAATTAACAAGGACTCACAAGGGGGCGGGACTATCACTGGTGGACATCAGGTCTGTCAAATCACAGTTGGCAGACTGTTCATGTCGCTCATAGGCTGTGTTCGCACAGCTCGTATTTTACAGGCTCCGCCCACTATGTGGTTGTAAGTGTTATCTCCACGTTATTTGACACTTTTAGGAGATAATGGTCTAAAGACATTAAACTCTCACATACATGGTGTCTTCCTTACACATGATTTCATGATGAAGCCTCCTAATGACTGTGCGAACTCTGGCTAAACGAGTTTTGTCATTTACAAGTTACAGCTTCAGAGTCAGATATCTCAAACATATGAGGTCTTTTAGCATCTGACTTCTAATGCGACTTGCACATATACATACACACATATATAAATAAAATTACACACACACACACACACACAATATACCCCCCATACTCAAATAGCGGCCCGCGGGCTATCTATTTCTGGCGAGTTTTTTTTTTTTTTTTTAGGAACCTTTGAGGAACCTTTTTTTCCCTCAATCGCGCTATCCGCTCATATTTTGAAATCGCGCACCGTGATCAACTGTAATGAATGGAAACAAGGCTTAATTCGCATTTTTTTCTGCCGAAACTTGGAAATTGCGCATTATTTTTTCGAAAGGTTTGGATGGAAACCCAGCTTGTGTACATGGCCTCATTCATCTTTCCTTCAATTGCAACCACTCGTCATGTCCCTGCCGCTGAAAAACACCCCCATAGCATGATGCTGCCACCACCATGTTTCACTGTTGGGATTGTATTGGGCAGGTGATGAGCAGTGCCTGGTTTTCTCCACACATACTGCTTAGAATTAATGCCAAAAATTCAATCTTCATCTCATCAGACCAGAGAATCTTATTTCTTATAGTCTGGGAGTCCTTTATGTGTTTTTTGGCAAACTCTATGCAGGTTTTCATATGTCTGCCATAAAGCCTGGACTGGTGGAGGGTTGCAGTGATAGTTGACATTGTGGAACTTCCTCCCATCTCCTGTCTGGAGCTCAGCCACAGTGATCTTTGGGTTCTTCTTTACTTTTCTCACCAAGGCTCTTCTCCCATGATTACTTAGTTTGGCTGGACGGCCAGGTCTAGGAAGAGCTCTGGTCATCCTAAACTTGTTCCATTTATGGATTATGGAGGCCACTGTGCTCTTAGGAACCTTGAGTGCTGCATAAATTCTTTTGTAACCATGGCCAGATCTGTGCCTGCCTACAATTCTGTCTCTGAGCTCCTTGGCCAGTTCCTTGCACTGAGATGCACTGTGAGCTGTGAGGTCTTATATAGACAGGTGTGCCTTTCCTAATCAGGTCCAATCAGTTTAAATAAACACAGCTGGACTCCATTGAAGGAGTAGAACCATCTCAAGGAGCATCAGAAGAAATGGACAGCATGTGAGTTAAATACCCTTATCACAGCAAAGGGTCTGAATACTTTTGACCATGTGATTTCAGGTTTTCTTTTTGAATAAATTTGCAAAAAAATCTACATTTCTGGTTTTCTTCTGTCAAGATGGGGTGCTGAGTGAACATTAATACAAATAAAAGGAACTTTTTTCATTTTAGCAACTGGCTGAAAAATGTTAAGGGGTCTGAATACTTTCCATATCCACTGTATATGCAGATCAGCCATACAGTGGGCATTGATGCAACTCAATGTCATCACAGATTTTGTTTTTTCCATCTTTGGTACATAGAATCTAAACTCTGTTGCTCCCCATCTGACCACAGAACAGGTTTCCTCTGTCTTTGTGTTCATCTCAGATTACTTCAGGACAAAATTAATATATGGCTTCCTCTTCACACAACAGTTTCAGACTTCAGCCTTTCTTGTTACAACAGCAGACCGTAATTTCCCAGTGTTGTCCCAAGTCCACGATGGTAGCACGACAATTTTACAAACAGATCTGCCTGAGGGCGCACATTCTGTAGCAGGTTCTGACTTTGGCTTTTACATACAAAGATTATTTTTAGTTGTAGATGGTGAAAGACGTAAATTCTACTCAATCTCATCAACAGTGGACCAACAGTGTTACTTGTATAACCCCAGTCTTAGGTTGTGTCTACACTCTTCTTCTTTTGGAGTGTGTTGCAGGCATTATTCTTTAGATTTTTAAAAAATATTTTAAAAAACACAATTAGATTCATCAGTGAAAACCCTGAATTTTTTTCTTTGTAGACTTTCATAGAAAGCATCCCAACATTTATACAATTTACAAGGATTTAAGATCAGGAGCATATAAAAGTCATACCAAAAAAAAATGTGCAAGACACTTCTGTTCATGTGAATGATCTAGAAAACCCACTCGCATACATACACACTGAAAGGCACACAGACAGACGCATGCATGTTGTGTATAGATCATTTTAACACAGTGGGGCAGTTCTGTTGTAGACCTGAGAGATGTTCCATCCCTCGAGGGACAATGTTGATGGCAACAGCTGACGTAAAAGGCCTCACATACCAGTCAAACCTCTCGACCCCTAGGCCAACCAATTAAAAGAGAGAGGCAGAAAATGACAAGACCCAGAGGGGTAAAAGCTATAAGAGGGGGAAATCAGTTGCCTTGACTGTCTTTCAAAGCAGCCAGTTCCATTTTGTCCCTTATGTGCTCAATGTTTCACCTGGATGACATCTAGCAGGTCGGCAAAATATGGACACCACCATTCTATTGCAATCATACTGCTTCATAATGTGACCGAAATGTGATGTGTATTAAACATGTGCTAAAACACACTGATTAACATTTGAAACGACACAACTGTCTTCATTAGTTATAAAGTTTCTTACACTTCCTGATCTGTTTAAATGCTGTGATTTATTTAAACTGCAAAAGAACACTGATCCGGAAAAGTCTAAGAACTGGTCTGGACAGCCATGTGTCCGGTGCTAAGCTGACATGAAAATGCACAGAAATTATGGAGGACCATAGAACAGTGATGATGTTGCAAATTTGGGATTCTGGACAATGCAGCTACATGGCATAGCTGGGACTCAAACCTGAACTCCATCTGCAGTTACACAATGAAATATAAAATGTCATGTACAACACAACCATTAGTATGTAAAAATATATATGCATATGCTTGTTTTCATAATGTATTATGGGGACAAAAAGTACAACGGATTTACCGTTACTTAGGGGTAACCCTAGGTAACTGAAGATTCTGAGAATCCTGAAACACACGTTGAGATACGAATCGTACCACAGGCCGACCGTATTGTCGAACGCCTAATATAGCAGTTTATCATTCCGGCACTTTCTCCAACACACAATAGCGTTCTAGCTGAAAACATCGCAGGAATCCGATTTGAAGCGAATTACATCACGTCCAATCAGAGCAGCGAGAGGCGGACGCCCGTATACACTCCATCATGACTGTCTGAAGAACACCCATTCGCCATGCCTCATTAAGGGCCAAGTTAATTTAGCATTCTGGAGTGACATTCACTAAACAAAGAGGATGTCCAGAATTTGATTGAGTTGAAATAATTCACACTAAATGACAGCGGCAGGGAAGGGGTGGGGTGGGGGAGGGGTCACACCCATGTGCACGCGTGCAGCAGCGTTAGAGGGCCGCGTGATGGACGGAGAACGCACAGCATGGCTCATTAGAGAAGAAATCAATCACAGCCACGTGTGACAGCAGCCACTCTGTTCAAGATGAAAAATGGAAGCGAGAGAGAAAAGAAAAAAAGGAAAAGAAAACAAAAGGTGTTGTCCAAGCGAGCGAGACAAAAGAGAAGGGGAAAGCACCAAACTGAGAGGGTGTGGAAGCGTGGGTGAAGCGCTCCGAGGTAAGAACCTGAAGACTGGCAAGGGGAGCCAAGAGGGGCCGCTGAGATAGCGGGAGTTTAGGCCAACTCAAAACCAACAGAGTCTCTCTTTTTAACACCTTCAACTTTGCGTGAGCCTTGGCCATATCAGTAGATCTCTCAGTGACTAAGCAATAGTCGAAGGCAAAATTAGCTTCACTTATAAAATAAATACATTTTTTAAAATCAACACCGTTCAAAGATTCAGTCAACCTGCGACAACCGTTTGTTAAAGATCACCCTGTGTGAGGGGACTTGTGTCTTGGAGGACATCTCACTGCAAAATATGTCGCGTAGACGGAACGAAATGTGAAAACGGATGGACGACGGCTAGCCGATGTCAATCTCAACCACAGAAATCGCTGAGGATGTGGGCATATTTAGGCTGCGTTTCACCCAGCGTATCTGGCGCAGAGCGTCAATCACACAGGGTTAAATAAGTGAAAAAAAATCTCATCCGTCCAGCTTTGCGAGAGGCTTTGATTCCAGAGGCACCGAAGATAACTGCTGTCAGCAGTGAGTGAAGGAACGGAATGACGGCTCTTATCAGGAATGACGTCTCCGGACCATCAGTGCTGGCCACCCACAGCGATGCCATCCAAACAATAAGCGTGAACATATATGCACACACACACACACACACAAAGTTATTTGGTGTTATTAGACACTATTGCCGTTACACACTGTGTAATGATGGCGTGATCCAGCTCATCTGGGCATGCACGTTGTCACGGTACATGTGCAGCAACAGCTCCTGGGACACCCTGCACAAAGCTTTGTGTTTAGGCCGATTCAAGACCATTTTCTGCAGTCCAACACCTCTGCTAATCTGGGTGCAAAAACTCAGAATGGCTGTTCTCAGATCAGAAACACGGGATAACAGTGTGATGGCCCATTTGACATGGAGTTGGAGCGACAGCAGCAGCACAGAGACCCGTGTATCTTCATGTGAAATAAACACAAATGTGTGTCAAAGCATATAGTCATAGTGGTCAGCAGGAAGTGAGAAAGGGAAGGAGAAACCATGTCACGAGCAAGTCAACTATGATGTGTGCATTGTTCAGAAAGAAATCACGTCAAGGAATCATATAAGAACTTAACCCACAGATGATCTCACAGCAATGATGATCTCACAGCAATGACATACACAAGTGAATTGCTGAAAATAAAAGAGTTGACGTGGAAAAAATCAAGACAGACACCAGATGGGCTACTGTGCTGGTCTATAATAAGCAGTGGTTAACCAGACATTAAAACAACCCAAGACAAAATGCGTCCAGGTCCCCAGTACAAAGTTGTAACTACAGTTCTCTTGCTGAAAATCGTTGCGGATAAATGTCTGGAAAACTGGCCTCTAACCAGCCAATAGTTTTGTCTGACCTTTACTCTAAATTGTCTCCCAAGACAAAGCCCCCATAAACAGAAACATGAACAAGGGTCCGAAGGCCTGACTCCTCAAATCATAAGGACAAGTGCTACAATTTTCATGGGCATGGGTTTGTTGCTGTTGTTTTTAAAAGTGCAAGTGTGAAATGTGCCCTTACATTTGTGATTTAGTAACTGCATTCAGATCAAATGTAAAGGGTCCATTAGCAATCAGGATTTTAGCCCATTTGTTTTTTTATTAAGCTTTGTGGGGAATGAAGCCAGCTTAGGAGTCCAGACTGCTTTACTGGCAGTAACAAACCTTAATGTCTCAAACCAGTTACAATAAACGTATCCACGGTTATGATGAAACTGCAGAAAATTCACAACCAAAAACCACAAGTTGACTAATACACTGTTGAGTGTATGATTAGATGACCTCCAGTGAGCCACCTTTAAACTTTTTAGCTGAATGGTTAGTAAGGCAAAAAAAAACTCAGTCATGATCACTGAGGGCCAAACAATCTTGTGACATTTCTCGGAAATTTTGGAATCCTTCAGCACTCGCTGAATCTCAGTTTTGTAGAGGTTGTAAACATTGTATTGTAATGTGAATGTCACAATTTTGTGAATTTCAAAGCACTTTGAATTGCCAGTGTGTACGGTGCAGTATAAATAAACTTGCCTTGCCTACTCATTCAACATGTTACAAGTTGCTTTTAGTTGACACATTTAAAGGGACTAGAGACATTTTTTGACATCGAGTTGTGGTCGCAGCTAATATGCCCCTTCTTTTTTGTTTGAAAAGCATAAAAATCTTAACTGCACCATTAAAATAAAAATCGTGGGACCATGTTTCTCTAAAGTGACAGACCTGCAAAGTAAAACTGAACATTAAAGTCTTGAATTAACTTTACTGCGTCTCGTGCACAGCCACGGGACGGTTCCTGGCATCTTTACTATAAATATTGAAATATTATACATTTGTTCATTTAGACTAGACCTAAATCGCTATTTGTGCATCATCCGCAGTAACTAAATTATATTATTTAAGCTCGACCAGCCTTACCTTAGGTAACCTAGGACAACTATTAGTACCGCTAATAATTCAGGTTTTAAAATAACATGACCATATACGACTGTGCAACTTAAGTTTAGCAAATAAACAAGTTAACCAGCTGTCTGGGAGCAAAAACGAACCTCCCAACTTACCTGATGAATCGTGAATGTCATTATTTTTGTCAACCACGGCCATGTTGACGACGCTGTATAGGCAATATCCGTCATATAAAATGTGCTTGAATCACGACACATTAAAAGAACACAACACAAACGTATATGGAGGAGAAAACACGCGTGTCCGCTCGTAAGTCAGGTGTCCAGGACCCAGGACCCAGTCCCGCTGCTGAAATGTTCCGCTCACGCCGTGTTGATCGGAGCTGCAGAACCGCTTCCGACACCGGTCACGTGACTACATCACATGACGGCACCTCGACGTCCTCTCTCCTTCAGATTTTTATGTTTAGGAAAATACGACGGCTTGTTAAGGTTCAGACGTTTTATTATATGGACTGCAAACATTTAGGAGACATACTTTTACCAATCGTGAAGAAAATAACATTTTCTGAATAATAAACGCAAACAAGTTTACATCAGGATGACCGTTATTACCAAAGAATGTTGACGAGGACAGCTTTAACAGGGTTGCCAACTTTTGACGTTCGCTTGGAGTGAGATTTTAACCTGGAGCCACATCATATATGTGGATCTGAGGTAAATAAACTGGATATTTTTTTTCGGCGTGAGATATCGGAAGTGTGGCGTGAGAGCGTGTGAAAACGGTCAAATGCGTGTGTCTCACGCTCAATGCGTGAGAGTTGGCAACCCTGCTTTAAGAAGTTACTAATCACATCCGCTACAAGAGACAACCCCAAATGACTTAAATACATGGCAAAAAACAACGCAAGACACCATAAATGTGTGTAGGTGCAAGAAAAAATGAATTGGAAATCAGTTATAAAAATTAACAGGCCTGAAAGTTGACAATTTTCTCAGTAAAATTGATGTCATAGTTATGAATTTAAGCTAACAGTACAAAGTTAACAGAAATCACGGAATGTTACACTGGTTGTATGAAGTGAACGCTCCTTGTGGCCCAAGTGAGGGAGAAAGTCTTGCTTTAAAAAAACAGCTAGAATGTGACAATACTGTACCATCTACTAAAAGACAGGAGGTATTTAGAAACAAAATGGGAACATCTTAGAAATTATTGCATCTTCAATGTAGATGAAATAATACTACAAAATCTTTGCAGTTAACAGTGGCAATTATCTATTTTTAAGGACACATGTTCACTTTCAAATTTTTACACTAATTGGAAAATGTACACATTTTACAATAATTGGAAAATATCCCGGACTATTTAAGCAATTGTCATTTTAAAAGATCTATACTGTCCACTTCTACTCTAAATGAACTTAACCTTTGCCAACAAATGCTGTAGTTTTGCCATCATTTATGCAGTGTGTGATGTTAAGTGTATTATCTATATAAATGTGTAACACATAAAGCTGCCAAGGATCCGATGGAGCTTCTCCACCCACCTCCGCAGTCCCTGTCCACCCCACATTCAGTAACCTATACGCCACCTAATTCTCTCACCTCCTCACAGAAATGGCTGCAACTTGTTCCTTTCAAGCAGTGAGTTTACTGGAATTTACAGTCGTGAGTTAGAAAGAAGGACATTCTCCCGAGAGGACTAAACCGTGGTCTCTTATCTACCATCCAGAGCCTTATCACGAGCAATAACAGCTTCGTCGAACTTAATCATGAGTGTAGTTCCTTTATGCCAGTGCACGGTGACTTTGGCTGGGAAGCCACTATGAGTCAGAATGGCCTCCACGATGCCCCCAGTGAAGGCCGCACAGTTCAGAGTGCTGTTCTCTTTAGGTACAGAGATGTATGCGTTAATCAGAGGCTCCTTCTCTATGATGTAGTAGGTCTTGTCATCATCGTTGGCTTGTTCCAGCTTATCTGCTTCCTTGCCAAACAGGGCTTTCCATACATTTATCTAGAGAGACGCAAACAGGGAGAGAAAGTAGACAGACAGACGATAATAGAAATTTATGAGATGAGAGTCAAACTTAAGTTTGTATAGAATTACCCTCATTACAATGTCTTCCACACTGTCCCGCGAAACGCACCTTAATAAAAAGGAGAATGTTCAACACTTTGGTTTCCCTCTTGCCATTTTTCTCCCTCATAACGAGAACATCCAGGAGACTGGCGCCGACGCCTTGGCCCATGTCGGCCAACCGCCCCTGCAGTTCGGACACGGAGTAGACGCGGCTCTGGCAGTACTGCACCATCTCGGAGAAGAGGAGGGCGAAGGCGCTCACGCTGACCTCCGTCTTGGGACGAGTGAGCGGCCGCTCCAGGATCGCCGACTTGCCTCTAGTGAAGCGCGTCTCCATTCAGAAGGTCGAGATGGTCGGTGTCGTGCACGGAAGTCGTCCAAACCAGACTGTCAACGAGAACAGTAGGGTTAATAACATGCATTATGAAAACTTCGTGTAATGTACGCTATGCATGCAACGCTATTTAAGACGGGATGCAGTGTTGTAGCCAAACGTTTTGCAATGAATCCTGGAAAAAAATAGATTTTTATTCGCTATCCTGCTTGGCTAACGTTAGTTAGCTATGTTGCTAGCGAGGCATATAAGGTTATATTTTGTCGTTGGGTGAAAACGAACAAGACAAACTAGATACATAATCAACTGTTTGCAAATATATATATTTATAATGTACAATACACACACCACCATCTATTTTAAATTGTTCTTACCCAGTGTTTTAGGTCCTTACAGTGTGAAACTAGGGTGTTCATTGACTAATAGCAGGTAGATGGCGTATATTTCAAAATAAAAGCCAAAAAAAAAAACGATAGAAACGTTTCCTGTGGTTACTGAAAATTCTGTATTTAAAACGCAGCTGTCCATAATCTTAGCTACCATTCTGTGCATTCAATGAAACCCTGTTTAAATACACCAGGAATTCAGCAGCAGTTTGAGAATGAACTCTACGGAACTATATACTCACGCCTTTTATTTTGTTAAATATAACGTTTCCGGAGTGTGGTTTAGATATGACTCACACAAGTTCAGTTTCATAGTAAGTGGGTATTCATTTAGAACTTAAACGAATATGAGATAACAGATGTTTTTAACGGGCTCGAACATTTAAGACTTAATCTCAGCACAAAACAGGTCCTTGACAGTTGTTCTATTGGCTTTTAAGTTACGGACATCTTGTGGAATTGCTGTTTCGGTGTTACATCTGTCACGGCGCATCTATCAGATACTACATACTCTTGCATAAGGTTGCAGTATTGGCTATATTCTACATAGCTCACATAGCTACATAAAAGTTTGTAAGTCTTTTACTTCTCTTTCAAAAATCCACTTTTTTGGACCTTGCGTAACGTTACCAGTGTTTATGTAAGCATGATCCAGACACTGAAAAGTGTCAGACACTTGGCCACGGCAACCATGAAGCAAACAGGTAAGTTGTAATAAAAAAAATCTCCATAAGGTTAGATTCTGCTCATATATATAACTGGGCATGGTACTGTATGAGATTACCGTCTTTAATGTGAGGGCGCAAAGACACGAGCACGCAAGATCACGAAAGAGCAGAAACCGAGACGCGAGCGAGGGGCTTCGCGCAGTTCTCGTTCTCCGGTCTCACTTTTGCTGTTTTTGCTCGGTTTTCTTGATTTTTGCGTTCTCCTTGTGTCTGACCTGCTCGATTTAACGTTATCTTTGCGCTTTCACATAAAATGCAATTAATCAATTAATTTCATTTCATATTGCCGTTACTTCACCAGGTGATGCACACCTACTGATGTACTTTAACAGCAACCATACAGTTGTTTTTTGGGGAAAAGTAATTTCTCGTTTTAGCAGTGTCAGAGATCCGTATACCTGTTCCATGGGGAGAGATAAGAGGCAGGACTTGGGGTCCTGATCATGGGCGTCCAGTATTGTGCCTGCATGGCTGGTCCGACAACTGTGGAACCTTTAACACCTTAATTCCACTGTTACCTAATGGTAAAGTATTTTTTTCAGAATTACACTGAAAATATCATCAAATTCATTTTTGTCTGACTCCATTTGAGGTTCTCTCTCTCTCTCTCTCTCTCTCTCTCTCTCTCTCTTCTCTCTCTCTCAGATTTGAACTATGTGGCCATTGATTTGCCTGGCCATGGATTCTCCTCACATAGACCTGCAGGAATTTTCTACGCCTTTCCTACTTATGTTTCAGATGTGCGAAGAGTCGTAGAAGGTGACTCCTGTTCAATTATATTTAAACTATACCACAGCACATCTTGTGTCTGTCGTGGACTAAAGTAATCTCTTTTCGTTATTACTCTGACTATTTTACTGCCTTCACTGCCGTTTTGGTCTGGTGGTCAGAGGACATGTTAGTCATCTGTAAGACCAGGGTTCAAGGTTGCAAATCTGCCCTCTGCCTTTGCCACAACTGGTGTCATAAGTGAGATGCTATTATGAAGCCACTGGGAACCCATGGTCAAAAGACATCCCTGAATTAAGTTAAAATGAACCCTGTAAAACTGAATTTGCTGTGTAGAAGGTCATTAATGTAGACTATCTGTGTGCAGCTCTGCAGTGGAAGCGCTTCTCCATAATAGGACACAGCATGGGTGAGCAGGTCTTTATTTTTCTCAGCAGAACTATGTGCATTTTAGAGTAACATAAATGACAGATTTTCCTTTTGTTGTACTGGACAGCTTCAGTCTTATGTGGACTGCCAGCATGCAAATATAGAAATGGTGTGTTATTGGTAAATGCTGAGGTGATTATTAGACGTCTCGAGAGAGAATAATGTAAAAGTCTGCCTGACAATACTTACGAGCTTCCCTTTATGATCCCTTTATCTTCAGGAAGCTTTGATACATCAATAAAACAAGCTGTTATTAAGTTATCAGAGCATCTGATTCACATGCTGCAATTATTTCCATATTCTGCAAGTCTTATTACCCAGCAATTTAATAATGAAGCACGTGGGTAATGTCATAAATATGAGCGACACACATGTTTGAATACTCCAGTGTATACAACCTTTCCCCCCTATTTTGTCTATCCTTGGAAGAAACTCATTGAACCCATGTACTGTCTGACCTTTTTTGACAATAAGTAACATGTAACCGATCCTCACAATGTCATAATACACCATGTTGTTCTTTCTCACAAATTGAATGTCTAGTAGATCTGAGTGCACAGCCAGTGTTTGCTGTTGAGTGACTTATTATTCAAACTATATTATCCTTCCATCAGGATAACTGCTTATAGATAAATGTAACTTGGTAACAGTGTCTATTGACATAAACATGGGTCTTTATATCTTTGTTTGCACTACAGGTGGCAACATTGCTGCAGTGGTAAGGCTGTGCAGTTTCATGTTAATTTGGGTAGAGGGTCAATACACCATGAATATTTGGTTTGCTTTGCTGACAGCTGTTTGCTTTTGGGTAGTTCAGTGCACTGTATCCGGAGATGGTGGATAGCATTATACTTCTGGACTCGTACGGATTTCTTCCAGCAGATATAGTACGCATGTGATTCATCAAATAAAACCAAAGCATATAATAAATATCATATAAATACACTATATTGCCAAAAGTATTCGCTCACCTTCCTTGACTACTACTTCTTTTCGTGCCTTTGAAACTTACAGTTTATATTACAGTTTCCCATTTCCCTACACAATCCTTTGCATTTTTATTGAACACTGCAAGATCCTTTCGGCTGCACTGATTTGGTAGTAGGGGGCAAACAAGGCAATGTTGCATTGTATGATCCTCTTCTCCACATTTACAGGTGGTCTGGCCAGTTTCATATCCTTCAATCAAGGGATCAAGGTAGAAGCGTTCACGTCGCGATCCCTGTCAAGTGATATTACCTATATTACTTGCGAATTCTACCAAATACTTTGAAGCTTCCAAATACTTTGAAGGTCAAAGACCTTCCTTGACTAACATATGAGCTTAGGTGACATCCCATTCCTAATCCATTGGGTTCAGTTGGTCATATATTTTTGACCATTCTTCCAGAAGCGCATTTGTGAGGTCGCATACTGATGTTGGACAGGAAGGCCTGGCTCTCAGTCTCCACTTTAATTCATCCCAAAGGTGTTCTATCTGGTTGAGGTCAGGACTCTGTGCAGGCCAGTCAAGTTTTTATGGACCTTGCTTTGTGCACTGGTGCACAGTCATGTTGGAAGAGGAAGGGACCAGCTTCAAACACAAAGTTCCCACAAAGTTGGGTGCATGGAATTGTCCAAAATGTCTTGGTATGTTGAAGCATTCAGAGTTCCTTTCACTGGAACTAATGGGCCAAGCCCAGCTCCTGAAAAACAACCCCACACCATAACCCCCCTCCACCAAACTTTACACTTGGCACACTGCAGTCAGACAAGTACTGTTCTCCTGGCAACCACCAAACCCAGACTCGTCCATCAGATTGCCAGCATGAAGCATGATTTGTGATTCGTCACTCCAGAGAATGCACCTCCACTGTTCTAGAGTCCAGTGGCAGCGTGCTTTACACCACTGCATCCGCATTGCACTTGGTGATGTATGGCTTGGATGCAGCTGCTCGACCATGGAAACTCATTCCATGAAGCTCTCTGCGCACTGTTCTTGAGCTAATCTGAAGGCCACATGAAGTTTGGATGTCTGTAGTGATTGACTGCAGAAAGTTGGTGACCTCTTCGCACTATGCGCTTGAGCATCTGCTGACCCTGCTCCGTCAGTTTACGTGTCCTACCACTTCATGGCTGAGTTGCTGTCGTTCCCAAACACTTCCATTTTCTTATAATACAGCTGACAGTTGACTGTGGAATATTTAGGAGCAAGGAAATTTCACGACTGGATTTGTTGCACAGGTTGCATACTATCACAGTTCCACGCTGAAATTTACTGAGTTTCTGAGAATGACACATTCTGCATGCCTAGGTGCTTAATTTTATACACCTGTGGCCATGTAAGTGATTGGAACACCCGATTCCGATAGTTTGGGTGGGTGAGCGAATACTTTTGGCAACATACAATATGTTGAAAACTATATTTAAAGATAGATTATAGTGATTCATACATAGACATTATTGCTTGTTTCCACATTTTGGCCTTTTTCTCCTTTGTTTCCTCATTCAACTTCCTTGGTCACAGAAAAGGAAAAGTAAAATGCTGAGAAATGGGATTGACCAAATGATTGACTATGAAAAAAACATGGACGCCAGGAAGGAAAAGGTCTACTCATACGAAGCAGCCAAGGAAAGGTGAGAACCTCGGTCCTGAGCCTGTAGGGGTCAGAACCTCTGAACTGAGCCTGTAGGGGTCAGAACCTCTGAACTGAGTCTGTAGGACTCGGAACCTCGGCCCTGAGTGTGGTCCATCTTGTCTGTTGTGCTGCTTACCTCTCTGGCCATGTCTCTTCCTCTTCTTCCAGACTGAAGGCAGCAAACCAGTATCTTTCAGACCAATCTGTTCAGATCCTTCTAGAACGTGGAGTTAAAGAGGTCAAGGAAGGTTGGATGTTCTTTTTTCATTATTTACTCATGGGGTGTGTGTGTGTGTGTGTGTGTGTGTGTGTGCGTGCGCGTGTCGGATGTCACTCCCCCAGCAAACCAGTATCTTTCAGACCAATCTGTCCAGATCCTTCTAGAACGTGGAGTTAAAGAGGTCAAGGAAGGTTGGATGTTCTTCCTTCATTATTCACTCATGGTGTGTGTGGGATGTCTTTGAGCCCAAAGAGGGACTCGTAGCATGCCCTCTAAATGGCCTGTTCTACTATCACCCCTGAGTGATGTGCTTGAAGACTCATAGTCCCCGCCCACAAAGGAATCTCTGCCTCCTCTGCAGTCTATAGACAGACCCTGATTACTGACTCATAACACGCTATACCAGCGATGTTCTCCAATGCTAATTCATTGTTATTCTTGGGATTCTGCAGTTGGAAATCATTATTATTAAAGACCAAACAAAGGTCATAACATTAACTGCGATTACATCTACCATAACTATAACAGCTTTAGCAAAAACGGCGTCCAAACACCAGGAAGGGAGCAATGTTTTACAAGGATTTAATAAATGGTAGTTTCTTCATTTCTTGTCTTTTGAAGGTGTCGTTTTCAGCAGAGATTTCAGAATTAACCTGGTGAGTCCATGTCTTCAAAGACCTTCATTTGGGGTTTTTGTTGTGGGTTCATCCCCCTCTCCCTCATGGTTTCCTGTGTCATTTCTTTCAGTTTCAGCATTTATTGTGACTATTGCTGTTTTCTCCCTGTTTGTGTTTCAGATAAACGTGGCACGGTTCAGCCTGGATCAATGTCTATACCTGCAGTCACAGATCAAAGCTAAAGTGTTAATACTCTGGTGAGTGCTGTATAGCAGGCTAATGTGTTAATACTCTGGGGAGTGCTGTATAGCTGATAAGTATGGCACTTCTTACTACCACACTGTACTGAGATCACATACAGCAGGTATTTCCTCTCTGGTATATGTTTTATCTGGTAATCACAGCATCTGAATTAGGTCATTAGATTTTTTGAAAGAAGGTTTTGGTTGGTGAAATCAGATACTGTTGTGGAGGGTTGGCATGAATACTTACATAGTGTTCTTGAAAGATTGTGGTGTTCAGGTCTGGGTGGGGACGGGGCATAGTGACTGCAGTGAGCATTTAAACTAGTAATCCCACCTACAGCCCTCCAGAGTTTGAAATCCTTAAACTCTTCAGACCTGATGAACACGCTGAAGAGAACATATCCAAATGATCTTTATTGAATGAACATTTGACGCTTTCTTTTAATGTAAGTCTGTCTGTATTAATTTTCAGGGCAAATGAAGGTTTGGTGAAAACGCATCCACAATTTGATGATTTTTTAAATCCTCTAAATAAGGGCTGGGAAGATATAAAAGTGAGTGTTTGCCTCATTTCCCATACTTTGTTTATCTCATACACAGAGACACAAGTCTTCAGTAATATTTTTCCCCCCGTGTCTGTCGTCTTCTGTCATCTCACCCCCACCTCAGAGCACCATTTTGAAAGTGGATGGAGACCATCACATCCACTTGAACAACGCGGAGGTGATGGCGCCCTTCGTCAGGGACTTCTTGCTGTCCCAGAATTCTGAGTTGACCGCCAGGTCTCCAGGCGACACTCAAACAGCCAAACTCTGAGTCAAACTCTCCCATCCTACATATGCCCCACAAGCAGCCAGCACACGCCCAGCCTGACGTCCACTCACATTCACACTGTGCGCTTAACACACTTATTTTATGTAGTTAGTATGGAACTCAGTGGTTACTTAGGATTTAAAGAATTAGTTTCATATTTCATGACTTTGAAATGCCATTACAGCACATTGTGGGGTGGGTTGGGGGTGATGAACACATGGTACTCATATTGTAGACCCAATAAACTGCTGCCAGTGCTACTTTAAGATAGGAACAGTGCTGTGAAAAAGTTTTACCCCTCTGTCTTCGTTCTGGAATTGTACATTTTAAACATTGAGTTTTAAGACCCAATAATGTACAAAAAGGACCACAATACACCAACAACCGCCTGATAGATGTTTTATGTAATTATTCAGAAACGATATTCAACACCCATGTGAAAAGGTGATTGCCATTCCCACACACCACCAGGGCCGGAGTGGGCCACTTTTTCAGCCCGGGAAATTCATGTCAAAATCCGGCCCAAATTTTTTTTTCCCTCCTAATCGGTCCAAACTAGAGATTGACTTGAGCCGGCCCATCGGGAATCCTCCCGAATCTCCCGATTAGCCACTCCGGCTCTGCACACCACCATCGAAGTATGAGACTAAAAGAACAAGCAGCGTTCGGTTTTTGCCATACGTAACGGCAGACGAGGTCAACCAGAAAATCTGTCTGTAACACATCGCTCGAGAACTTGGGAAGATCTTCTAGGTGTTTCTCAGCAAACTCGAGAGGAACATTAATCTTGGTTAGCAGTGTTTACCACCGTGATGTTCTGCCATGGATCCCATTCTTGCCCAGTGATTGTTCGGATAATTGAGTCATGAACACTGACCTCGTTTAGAGGCCGGGTGCTTTTTCACTTCCTGGATGGTTCTAAGCATTCCCAATTTGGACTGTGTGGCTTTGGTTGTAGTTTAGTGGAACAGACCTGAAGACTGAATAATTGATACCTTGCATCTCAAAGACATGAAAGAAGCATCAAACCATTGCATTTTCAGTAGTATATACTACTATATACTATTCTAACCCACTAGAAAATCAGACAAAATGTGTAAAAAAATTCCTGAGTTCAGACAAGGGTTGGGACTTCTCCCCAGCACTGTGTATTACTGTGGAAGTAGGGAAGTTATGTAAGCTGTACACTGGGGAATAGGGCTGTCATCATGGTGTTCAGCAGCGTTGCTGCTTTAACGCATAGGTTCCAGCCACTCGGCTGATCACAACTCCCTTCATAGGATAGAGGCTGTCACATGACCCTCTGTGACGTCTGTGACCTCTATACCGTAAAAGATTAACTTCAAGAAGACATCTTACAACAGCTAGCACGTTTTAATAAAACAAACTAACTAGTGAAAGATGATTTACTGAATGTCTGTATTTTGATAAATGCTATAAAAATATATTTAAAAAATGTGCATGTGTCTAATATCCTTCAGACCACGTTTTCCTTGTATTGTGTTTATAATATAAAAGTATAATGCATATAAGCCAAGTCAGATCTATTTCAGCTGTCTGTCAAACACAAGCACACTCCAGATCACTTAACACGATGCCCTCTTAGAGGAAGCTGTAAATCGTCTTTGTGTTTTACTGGTCTGCTGTATATGCCTCAGGTGACAGTCTGAAAGCTGAGCACAGAGTCTACTGTTATGTAGGAGTGAGTAGGAGATTATTTTGGAATGTGTCGTGTGTGTGTATCTGAATGCAGATTGTGTGTGTGAGCGTGTGTTGGGGAGGGTGTTGGAATGTGTCATTTATATGTCGATGCAGCAAAAATGAGGGGAGAGGAAAATGGAGCATTCTAATGCGGTGTGTGAGAGTGTGTGTGAGAGGACTGAGCTTAAAATCACCCTGTGTCTCGTAGCTCACTCTTAATGTCTATTTAAAGCAAACTCAAATGAAATCCATGATGGCATCAGTGTGATCCAGCTACTGTAGACAGAGAGGGTCAGGGGGAAAAAAAGCCTTATATAAGACTCCTCATTCGCTCTTCCTTCGTCACAACCGGTGCTGTTACTATAGTTACACCCCCCCCCCCCTCCCTACAGGGATGGCACAGCTTTAGGAGAGCGTGTGAGCTCACAGACCCCGTGAGCAGAGTCTCCAAGTGCTGTATCTTTCCATTCAACTCCACAGCCCGCCACAGGTTTATAACAGCCACACTGCAGCTCCAGCGTTTCACCGTCGTGTCGAACGGCCAGAAGTCACACAAGCAGCCAGCGAATACGAAAGAGAGAGAGAGACGGAGAGAGAGAGAGAGCGCACAGGTATGTGCAGATGCAGCGGAACATGTGACATGTGGATGTGTTCTCGGTCATGTATGGTGGAAGTCATGTAATGTGTAAGTGACTGACTGCATTTAACCTGTATGGTCTAGTCATGTTATGTAGACACAATACTGCAGCATGCTTGAGGAAATGATCAGCATGGTGGTGATTAAGTCGTTTTGTGCCTCAGTCCATCAGTCAATGATGTTTGGAATATTTTGCCCTATTTAATATATAGTATTTGATTTTTTTTTTCATACCACAGGATACTTGCAGAGTACATACTTCTTCCTTTTTTTCTATTTCTCTCTGTCGCATACAGCACAATGTCCTGGATGTTTGTGGACTGGTTCGTGCCAGTCTATCTGCTCGTTTCGGTTCTGGTGCTGGCCGGGTTCGGGGCCTGCCTCTACTTCCTGGAGCCCGGTCTGCAGGACGCTCACAAGTGGAGCAACAAGTCCCACAAGCACCAGCCCCTGGTGGCCACGCTGCGGGCCAGCCGGGACGAGGACAGCAGTGCCCTTATATGACACGGCACGGGGATGGACCCGGCCAAGAGCCCACACATACGAGTCGAGACTGTGCTCTTACACTGAGAGCTCTCTGATGGTTTGAAGTTTCTGTTGGTTGACACATAAGTGGTCAAAGTGCATTTCCAGGATAAACTTCAACCAATCTTGGTAGCACAGGTATGCTGCTGTTATATTAACTTGTTGGCTTCTGTAGTTGGTGCTCTCAAAGTACGGGAAGCTTCGGTGCATGAAACAACATGTATGAACTCACAGCAGGCAGAACATTTTCCTACAATCAGTAATATGGACCAGTCAAATGTTATTGTACTTCCAAGTTTTTTTGTTAATTTCCAGTTTGTGTGTTTCGAGAATACTTTAAACATGAGGAATGCAACGTTTTTCTTATACTGTATCAATATGTGTCAGTAAAGTTAATATAGTAGACATTTCTAAGACGTATGTATTTGTACTACAATCATGCAAGGTTTGCACCATTCAAGTAGAGTTTAATGGGGAAAAAAACAACCGCAATAGTTAAATGTGTTTAGGTGAAGATCTTCATGTTGAGTGCTACAGCATGCTCTCGAAAAAAGTTTTTTTATTTTTATTTTAGGTAGAACTGTCTGTTTTTGCAATGTGTCCGAATATTTTAGCAGTTGTCAAATGTGAGGCGATGTCAATGTACAATAAATTGTGTTTATGAAAAACTCCAGTACTGTTAATAGTCTGTATGTTTGTAGCCTACTGTGACTATACCAGGCTATATCTGATGTTTTACTTATATTATTTCATGCGCCAATTTGCTCAATGCCTTCTTACATGTGCAAAGACATCATTTGGACAATATACCTTTTTTTTTGTTAAAACTTTATTTATCTTTGATGTGTGTTTTAAGTGATTTGCTTGTTTTTGTTCTCACAGCAAATGGCATACATTAATAAAAGTATGAAAATCAATGCCTGTATGTTGTTTTGTTCCTGGTGTTGTTTTATGTCAAAAAAAGAATAGCCAAATTTATTCCAAACTCTCAACAATTAAAAGACTTTCAGAACGTTGTTGCTCTTCTCTTTCTTCACAGTCCTTAGGACATTTCACACACCCTCTGTCTTTAATCAGGCAGAGACTGATGGGAGTGGGTGAGCCAGACAGTGAGGCTTTAGAGGACAAGAATGGAGAGAATGTAATTCTGTACCCACCACTTCCTGATGCCCTTCTCTCTCTCTGTCTCTCTCTCCCTCTCTCTCTCTCTCTCTCTCTCCCTCTCTCTCTCTCGCTGACATTCTCTCCTTCCATCTCTCCTTGTCAAAACTGGGAATACAGACAGAAAACATCAGGTCAGTACACTTCTCTTTCACATTTATTTACTGTGTAAATATAAATATATGTAGCTAACTGCTCTTGAGTGCAATGTAAGATAACAATTAAGATATCCCTTCTGTAAGTAAGTATTTGTGTGTGTGTGTGTGCGTCTGTAAACCCCACAGGTTTTCACTACACCTTACTTTCATGCACTTTTTTCACCATTTTAAAAACTTTTTAACCTTGCTTTGGATATCCTTGGCTCTTGCTACCGACACTGAAAACCGCCACTGTCCCTTGGGTGTGTCCTCCATGCTGTATTAAACCCTGCTATTGTCCACTACCACGCGATGAACCCTCGCGAGCTAGACCCCGCCGAGTCCTCACCGTCCCTAACTCCCTCCTCTCCGGCACACGTGTCCTCACGTCCCCTGTATGTCTCCTCTCACCCCCCTACGAGACTCTCTCCTTGTGCCCTGCGCCCATCCTCCACGTCCCCTACGCGCCTCTCTCCATCCCCGCAGTGCCTCTCTTCTTCTCCCTCTTCGGTCTCCCCCTCTCGCCTGTCCCCAGGCCCACATCTCGCCTCGTCATATTCCCCCCTGCGCCTGTCTCCGTCACCCCTGCCTGTGTCCTCCTCGTCCTCTCCTGTAGCTGCATCTCCTTGCCCCTCCCCCCCGTCGTCTGCACCTCCTTCAATACACCTCTCCTCTTGCCCTCCACTGCTCCACTCGTCATCCCCCGTGGGACCTTTTCCCAAACTGTTTGTCTCCCGTTCCCCTACTAGACTATCCCCACAACCCACAATGCCCCTCTCTTCCCCCATTGTTCTGAAAAGGCCCATCCATATCTCCTCATTCAGTGACAGTGGCCGTCCACTGGAGCCTCCAAACGGTTCTTTTCCATGCAGGTATGCATCGTCTTTTGTTCTGGGAATTGGGAATAAATATCATTTATTCATTTTTTTATATTTTTAATGAGGTGTTATGATGAACAGAGGTCAATAAGTAAGAAATATATTATTGCTCCCCAGTCTTCATAATCATCAATATTGTTTTCCCCCTCCACAGCAAATCAGCATCCATTTCTGAAATGCCGTGTTCAGGGCACTCTACCCAAGTGGATCCGTCTTTGATTTCGTCCGAACCACTGTCGGCCAAAGTCCTATTCCAATCCGGAGCAGATGAGGAACAACTCACTTCCCAGAACAAGCCAAGCCACTCCCTTGTTAAGCAGGATGAGAAATGGCAAATGAACAGTAAGGGATCTGAACTGACAACTGCACCACCCAGTGAGAGGCAGGCAAAGTCAATCCCCATCTCCAGCTCAAAGATTCAACAGAAACAAATGAGGCAAAAGCAGATGCAGTTGCCTAGGTATCAGTACCCAGGCACACATCATACAGATTATACTTTGGCAAACAAATCCACTGACGGATGCATCGCTGCTAGGAAGGAGGCCATAAGTACCCAGAACTTGAGACACATAGGAAGAGGATCACAGAACCTTGCATTTTATAAAAGGAAACATCTAACCCAGGACCCTGTTTTAATTCAAGCCCGGCTAGGGTTAAACAAAACCGGGAGGATGGTAAACTCTAGCTCAAGGCCTTTCTGCAACAAAGCAAAGTCAAACATAAATCAAGGACTCTTAAAGACTCAGAAAGACGGGCATGGAGCAGGAGCGCCCAAGAAGTGTGTGGAGGGAAATCACATGTCAACACTCAGTAACAGCTTTCAGAAGAGTCGATCATCTCAGAAACTTCTAGAAGGATCTGTGAAAAATCTAACTGCCAGTGCCCTTAAATCAACACATATATCTTCTTCATCTGTATCAACTAAACACCTGGAAGGATTAATGTTTCCAGACAACAAAAATTCACCAAAACAATCCAGAACAGTGATTCCATTACCAAAACCTCTAAAGAACAGTCCAGACATTCATATCTGCACAGTCCCTCAGATGTTACAGCAAGTAATGAAGGAAGACACTATAGACGTTAATAGGAAGACCAACTCCTCGCTTGGTTTAAAGACCAGTGTGACTGAACACCTTGAATCTAAATCTAACAGCACGCCTCAGTTCACAGCTTCAGACCCAGACATCAGCACACTGAATCAACTGAACTGGGGGAACTGCTTTCAGATCCCTTTGATTAGCGCTGGATCATCTGGTGGAGCCAGCAGGCTGGGCAGAACATGTAGACCTGAAGCCGACATCGACAGCAGAAGATCAAATCATACATACCCACCCAGGCAATTCAAGCAGACAGACCACTTCCCTTTGAAGAGAAGAATCTGCAAACGCATGATCAGAGAAGCAAGCAGTTTGTCTGACAGCGAGTCCACATATTTGACATCTGCTCAGGCGTGGAACAAAGACTCTTCCTCTGAACAATTAGGAAGAAGAAAAGCTGAACAGAAGGACATTTTCAGAGCATCACAAAGCGACACTGGTTCAGACACAGATTCCTCCAGGCCTGATTCAAGTAAATCAGGTTCCCAAGAAGATGGCATATATTCAAGAAGACCGAAAGGTTTACAGGTGTTGAAAAAGCAAGGTATAGCTTGTAGCACACAGTCCACTGGCATGCAAAATGCAAGGGATTGTGGGATTGGTACAGTGATTACATCAGACTCCTATGATCTGTCTCCGACCCCCTTCCCACAGGACCCATACACAAACCCCAGCTTGCAGGCATGCTCAGATAAACCAGAACGTCCCATGGATGTATGGGTGTCCCAACGACCATTCTCTTCAGATCCTCAGCGACAGTTTTGCCACCGATCCAGAGCCGACAGTGGCACAGACAAAGCATATGAACAGTCAATAGAGGAGGAGGAAACTAAAGCTGAGGAAATTAACTTCTCTCCATTAGATCAACAGGAGGGCTCCCTACTGTGGAAGCCATCTGTCTCTGATGAAATGGAAAGTGAGCTTGAGATGATGCCACATTCCCATATATACGCGTACGTGGGTGAGTATCAGGCAAAAGGCAATGCGCAATGTCATGATCATTAAGGTCGCCTGATCCTGAAATTTGAAAATAAAATATTAACAGTTGGAAACAGGAAACAGGAAGTTTTGTTAAAGGGGTGTAAACACACCAAATAGCCCTGAGCTGGATATGAAACATATGAGAAAAGCAGCTGAAAAAAAACTCTGCAGTCCCATGTGATCATGCTAATATTTCTGATTGTATTGCAATGTTTAGAAGTATCAAGACCATGACCAGCAGTCATGGCCTGGTGGTTAGGGAACTGGTCTTGTGACCGGAAGGTCGTGGGTTCGATTCCCAGAACTGAGGCCATGACTGAGGTGTCCCTGGGCAAGGCCCTTAACCCTCAATTGCTCACTTGTACGAAAATGAGATAAAATGTAAGTTGCTCTGGATAAGGGCGTCTGCCAAATGCCATAAAAATGTAAATGTAAGAAGTACGACGAGCAAGCAAGCTGTGCATGTAAATACATTGGAGACACTGTACACGTTGAACATGTTGTCTAGCCCTGCTCTGTTCCCTCCATACTCTTAATTCCAACTTTAATCTCACACACCTGGCACATCTGATCTTCAGATGCTCCTGAAAACAGTGATCAGCTGTTTTTGGCTCGGGTTCAGATTCTCCGTCGCGGACGGCCGAGCACCCCGCTGCACCTCTGCCTGCACCATTCGGCCACATAGTTGCCGCTCGATCGTGTGCTACGGCAGCCTATGGCAGATAGTGGTGCGTCTGAGAAAATGTGTGATAAGGAGTGTCGGGCTGTCTTATCAGGACATGCACACGCGTGCCTCCACACAGGAAGATAAAGCAAGCCGTGTGGCATGGGGCCCGCCTCCCTCTCTCACACACAGCACGCAACGGCACGCTCTGTACACCGACGGGCCGGCGAGCAGGGGTGACCGGCACCCATGGCGCACACGCAGAGAGTGCACGCACGGCAGTGCCGCGCGGGACAGTGTGAGTAGGCAATGGATGGAATATCCCCACAGTGCTGGGTTGTCTTAGAATGTAAATGTGAATATCTGGAGAACATTCCAGGGAGGAACTGCAGTGTGATGTAGTAAATGACGTAGGTAGGCAAGGTTTCAGTACACAAGGTTTCCAGAGCAACTGAACATTTTGGATAGAAATTGCTCATTAGCTGTGCAAGTGAATATAAATATATTTGCGTTAAATATATAGTTTTGGAAGAGCTGCACCAGTGTATAATGAACATTTCATAGCCTGGCCTGTCTGCCTTAATACTTTGAAAAGTATTTAAATTTTATTTTAATCAAAAAAGTCAGATGATATGATTGCACATATAACCACTCAAGAGGACAGACATTCATATTTGGGTGAGCTCATGGCATTCAGGTCCTCTTCATATACAGTCCACAAAAGAACAAATTTGTAATAATAATTATTATTAGGACTTCACATGTTTCTTTTTACTAGTTTACTATTTGTTTTATGTTTTGCCCACAAACAAGAGATTGGTACTGAGGTATAAAGTTGATTGTAAGGCACACCTGATCTTAACACCAGCGAACGACATGACAAGAACGAGGAATACCTTCATTCATAAAAGTAAAACCTGTTTTCAGCTGTTGAACAATCCCCAGGAGATAAACCTAGATGACTAGAGTATCATTAAAAAAACAAGCAGTTTAGAATTTGAAAATCCTTGAGCAGAGCCTTATAACAGATAAAATCAAGATTAACCAATACAGTTTGAGAAAGTGAGAGAAAGAGGGAATTCTGAAAATAAAATAAATAAATAAATAAATAAATAAATAAACAAACAAACGTTCTGCGCATGCGCGCTGCATCACCCCGTCCACCCCCTTGTCTCCTTAGTAACGAAAAAAAGGAGGACCGGGGGTAAGGAACAGAGCGCGAGCTGAGATAATAGGAGAGGTACACTGACAAAAATAGAAGTACGGCGTACAGCGACAATTCTCTCCATCTCTCAGAAGAAACGCAGCTGTTTCGTTTTATAACCGCAGCACAATTTAAACGTCCCGATTATCTTTTGACAAGCTCTGAGGAATCCGTGCAGAAATCGGTAAGTGTGCACGCTCCGGTTGCATTAACGGTAGCACGAGGCTGTTGAGTGGTGACGAGCACAATGGACAGCCGGTGCATTGCAAACCAGGAGCGGGGACGTCCGAGTCCCTTCCCCATCCTCCCGTGTGTGTGGCGGAGACAGGAGAAGGATGCGCTCCGCTGGCTGGGAAGCTCAACATTGGGTTCGCTGGCGAACGTGAAAGAGCGTAAAATACTATAACGTATAAAGTATTGTAGTCCTAAAGTATATATATATATATATAATGTGGTCGAACCTTGTAGGCTAAGAGTGATCCTTTAAAATTGGGCTTATGTAATAATACATTATTTTATGCTAATTTAAGCGGCATATGGCTTAAATTGAGAACGTGTCCACGGGGATAGAGATTGGGAGTAGACAACGTTCACACTGTTTACACGCATATGCTTTTAGCCTCAAAAAGCTTTACATAGAGGGGGATCATTTTTGGTGAAAAAATGATTTAAACTCAACCTTTTCAGCTGATGGCAAATAGATGTGCTATGAGCTATATGACTTGTTCCTTCAGGGAATTTTGTGCCTAAAATTGATATTTGGGCTACGCTCTGAACAGTTGGCCTAGATCTAAAACAGAAGACAGTTTCGTGCATTTTTGCATCGTTTTTGCGTTTTAACTGCAACTTTTTAAATGACACCAAACAACCTCACTAGACTTTCAGGACTCTGTTCACCGCCTCTCTCTCTCCTACCACAGACATGTCTGAAATCGTGCCGCCGGAAGTAAGACCCAAACCTGCTGTCCCAGCCAAGCCCTCCCATGTGGTACCATCAGCCAGTGTCCCCCATGTCCAGGGGTCAGGGGCGGCAGGTCAAGGGTCAGGTGGAGGCTCCACATTGCTGGGATACGTCGGGATAGACACTATCATTGAACAGATGAGGAAGAAGACCATGAAGACAGGCTTTGATTTTAACATCATGGTTGTTGGTTAGTGAAAGCCTCTAGTAGAGCCCAATTTTGGGGTGTGAAGGTAGTGCGGTGGGTTAGAGAGCCTGTAAAGTGTAGCTCTCGCAAATATTAGCATTATATTAGAGTTCGGTTTGTTATGCTTCAGTTTACCAAGGCACATTCAAATGTGAGTTTCCAGGAAACTGCACAACGTATCTTGTTGTACTTGTGACAATGTGCAATGACAATAAATCTAATCTAATCTAACAAGAGCTTTTACAGGTTTCTCGTGCCATGGCTTATTCCATAATTCTTTCCATCTCTCTGTATCCATCTCTCTTTCTCTGTCTCTGTGGTTCTCTTTCTCTTTCACTCCCCTTTAGGTCAAAGTGGCTTGGGGAAGTCCACTCTGGTCAATACCTTGTTTAAATCTCAGGTGAGCAGGCGAAGTTCTGGGTGGAGTCGTGATGAGAAGATTCCCAAAACTGTGGAGATAAAATCTGTCTCTCATGGTAAGAGAACTGGAACTTGTTTGACAGACAACATAAAACACTTTATGGGTGTTACTGAACGAATGCCTCATTTGCAGATCAAAACAATGCTTAAGCAACACAGCTAGATTTCACTCACTGTTTCCCCCTCAGGCTTTTTTGTATAAACACAACAGTAAACAAATAAAGACAAAATCTTAAGAACTAGGCATCATCATCAAGTTCTTTGCTCAGTTCTTTGCACAACAGTGTTAAATATGTTTCTAATGTAGATAAGGTCCTAATGTTCTCGTTGTCATGAAGTCTCACCATGGAGACAAGGGCTTATTGTACGTAAAGCTGTAGACAGACTCCTGATCTGCCTGGTTCTGTGTCCTGTGCTGGTCAAAAGAGAGGACGGATGTTAGATGCCTCCTAACTGTCCGTGCCTGTGCACAAGCTGGGGCACAGTGGTCAATGGCTTCCACCCTGAGTCTGCAGCGGCCGCACTGCTGTGTGTCAGACTGATGTTTCGGATTTGGTTGGCCAGCTGGTGTTAGTCTGTAGGAAGGGACTACAGGTGCACGGAGGTCTTTACGTGTAGCAAAAGCATACGCCTTGTACTGCATATCTGAACGAAAATGTGTCTGATCTTTCAATGTTGTCTGTGTTTTCTTTGGGCTGGTGATCATTGGGCATGAAAAGATGTTTGTGTTTTGTTGGTAAGAAAAATCTCTGCTAATGAAGGATAGTAGATTCGGCCCAGTGCATTGTGGGCATTTCCCAAGAGCACTGATGAAAAAGCAATTTTCAGGGCAACGAGTGATGTAGCGATGATGAAGTGATGATGATGTCAGTAGTAAAAGGAACAATGGATCCTCCTCTCACAGTGCTTTTTTCTGTCAGTGAAACTCTCACCTGTGCAAATGTAAAGTCTTTTCTGCCCCGTTTATGTTGTTATATAAGGCTCATGTGAGTGTGGTCTCCCTTGTCCATATTGCAGTGATTGAGGAAGGTGGTGTGAAGATGAAACTGACAGTGATTGACACTCCAGGATTTGGTGACCAGATCAACAATGAAAACTGGTTAGTGAGGGAGTGTGAGGTTTAGAAGAGCAGGAAAGGTGTGTGTGGTGGGGGGGATTGTCAATGACAATCAATGAATCGATGAATTTTTTTTTTTTTTTTGCTGAAAAATTTATTCAGTATATCCCGTTTTCTGTACTTGAAAGGAGCTGCTGTTCCCTTAGTAACCCAAAGCTATCCTCTTGCATTTAAAGCTGGGAGCCCATCTCTAAATACATCAATGAGCAATATGAGAAGTTCCTGAAGGAGGAAGTGAACATAGCCCGTAAGAAGCGTATCCCGGACACACGGGTGCACTGCTGCCTCTACTTTATATCTCCAACTGGACACTCGTAAGTACCACCATCCCACATACTTCATCTAAAACAGAAGCTGGACTGCTTCCTCAAATGCTCATAGCGACAGAAATTCTATTACTAAAAAGCATGTTATAGCTACCGATTCACCTGCTGACAGTACTTTAAGGTAAAAGTACTGTAAAGTACTGGGAGTAGGGTTATTACTGTAAAGTACTGGGAGTAGGGGAGCAGGGGTAGCTCAGCACTTTAGGTACTGGATCAGTGCTCAAAAAGTTACCTCAATTGCTCAAATTGTACTCTGGTCATGATTGTAGGTTGCTTTGGATAAAAGTGTCTGCTAAATCCCATAACTGTAAATATTGCTCATTGTGTTGTTGGTTATTGGCAGAAGGCTGGAATATGTAAATAAGCTCTCCCCTCTAACAAATCTTAAGTAAATGCAGTGTGCAAAGTGTACTAAGGTAGGAATATGTACACGTATATAAAATTGTAGTGAAGTACACAAAGTTTCCAGAGAAACAGGACATTTCGAATAGAGGTCCTTCATCAGCTGTGCAAGCAAAGTGCTTATGAATTAATAGGAGGAACCAGCTTGTATTTGAAAAAGAAGAACTGGCCATGCAAACAGATATGTCATTAATGTAATGTCCATTAGGATTCAAATATTAAATCGAATGGGCTATAGTAGTACCATGGTCCTCACCATACGATCTCACCGTCTTAAGTTATCTCTACCTTCTCTACCATACGATCTCACCTCTATGTTCTTGACTATAAGATCTCACTCTCTATGTTCTCTCTACCTTCTCTACCATAAGATCTCTATGTTCTTTACCATAAGATCTCACTCTCTACGTTCTCTCTACCTTCTCTACCATAAGATGTCTCTCTACGTTCTCTCTACCTTCTCTACCATAAGATCTCACTCTTTACGTTCTCTCTACCTTCTCTATCATAAGATTTCACCTCTGTTCTCTCTACCTTCTCTACCATAAGATCTCACTCTCTACCTTCTCTATCATAAGATTTCACCTGTTCTCTCTACCTTCTCTACCATAAGATCTCACTCTCTATGTTCTTTACCATAAGATCTCACTCTCTACGTTCTCTCTACCTTCTCTACCATAAGATCTCACTCTCTACATTCTCTCTACCTTCTCTATCATAAGATTTCACCTCTGTTCTCTCTACCTTCTCTACCATAAGATCTCACTCTCTACGTTCTCTTTACCTTCCCCCTCCTCTTCGTCCATCTGCAGACTGCGGCAGTTGGACATAGAGTTCATGAAGCACTTGAGTCGAACAGTCAACATCATCCCCGTCATTGCCAAGGCGGACACTCTCACGCCTGACGAGAAGACCGAGTTTAAACAGAAGGTCTGAGACAGGTTGGGGGGCGTGGGGGAGGGGGGGCGGCGCTTGAAGGCTGCATGGAGGCATAGAAGCGCTGTCTTGTAATAACATCACAGTACATATCATCCCGCGATGACCATTTCACTGCATGCTGCCGTTTGCTTACCCAGGTGAGGAAGGAGCTGGAGGTTTGTGGGATCGAGTTTTATCCGCAGAAGGAGTTTGATGAGGACCAGGAGGACAAGAGTGACAACGACAAGATCAGGGTACATATCTCCTCGTGCACCCTTCCCCAAAGTCGTTGTAGCAACCGCACAGCGCGGTCTTTGTTTAGCACTCACTTTTGTCTTTCCCTTCTCCCTCCACTGTCCTGTTTTCTTCGTTGCCCCACTTGCTGTAAGACACTGACCCTTCGTCTGTGTCTTTGACTCACTTTGGCTGTGTTCGAAATAGTCTACTACGTACTACTGGCATACTGATCGAGCCCCAAATCAGTATGTCGTATGCAGTATGTGACCAAAATGAAAATTTCCAGTACGCGAAACATACCCGGATGACCTACTACTTCCGCAGAATATTCCAGTACGCGAACAGAGCTATCTTCGTGGTGTACTGCATCCCATCATGCAACGCTACGTTCACGTGACCCCGTAGTGTGCTTTGCTTTTGTCGCATACTGGAAACTGTACTGCATACTACTACGAGGACCAGTATGCAGTATCCAGTATATACTGAGTCCAGTATGCAGTATCCAGTATGTAGTAGTCTACTTCGAACACAGCCTTTGTCTTGTACCTGTGACTTGTAACTGCCTCTCTCCACCGTTGCCCCCTTTTGGCAGTTGTTGGTACTGAATGCCTGAGTGAATCCCTTCGTGTGTACAGGAGACCATGCCCTTCGCTGTTGTTGGAAGTGACAAAGAATACCAAGTCAATGGCAAACGGGTTCTAGGGAGGAAGACTGCCTGGGGGATAGTGGAAGGTGGGTGTGCACGAGTCTCGGCTGTGTGAGTTTTGTGCTTTTTACCTTGTCATCAAAGTTAGAGGTAATTGTCATTCAGGATTCATTTTTAGGATCATATTCATGCCCATCCATGTTCTGACCCGGAACAGTGGTTATGTAACATTTATGAGTTACAAAATGCTGATTATTTTTTAGAAGCCCTTTCAACAACCACATAAAAAGTATAAAATCTTAACACAGCATACATACAACACACAAAATCAGCATCAACCACAAATGCATTACCTATTCAGTACTCCAGGGTTGTCAACTTTTCAAGATCACTTGGAGTGAGATTTGATCTTTGTGGGGGGAGGGGGGAGGGGGGGTGTGGCGGCAAGTGTAAATTGTTGACGAGGAGGGCTGGGGGGGTGGTGGTGAATGTAAATTGTTGACGGGGGGGGGGGGGTGGCGAGTGTAAATTGTTAGCGGGGGGAGGTGTAAAATGGACACAAATTAAGTATTATATCGCGATCAATCGATTGCCAGTGGTTGGCGAACTACTAACTTATTGAATCATAGATGTAGATCAGAGATAAATAAACTAGATTTTATTTCGGCGTGAGATATCGGAAGTGTGGCGTGTGAGCGTGTGAAGACAGTCAAATGCGTGTGTCTCACGCTCATTGCGTGAGAGTTGGCAACCCTGGTACTCTGATAACTGAATACTAATATTCATATGTAGGAATATCTTTACATATCTGTCTTGATTGTGGACATTCTATAGTGAGTGCCAGTTTGAAGAAGAAGGAAGTTAAAGTCCACCACATCTCGTCTGAACTTGGCTGGACTCCAGTCAGCCTGCTAGCTTGGTTAATGATAATCCTAATATCCTGCATCTAGAATGCACAATGGGGACAAAACCTGTGTGTGTGGCTGTTGGCCATGGCTGGAGAGGGCAGTGTGTGTGAAGAGGTCAGCTGTTTGCTAACAGCAGTGTGTGTGAAGCAGTCAGCTGTTTGCTAACAGCAGTGTGTGTGAAGCAGTCAGCTGTTTGCTAACAGCAGTGTGTGTGAAGAGGTCAGCTCCATGCTAACAGCAGTGTGTGTGAAGAGGTCAGCTGTGCTCTATCAGCAGTGTGTGTGAAGCAGTCAGCTGTTCATTAACAGCAGTGTGTGTGAAGCAGTCAGCTTTGTGCTAACAGCAGTGAGTAATACGGTCAGCTCCATAGTAACAGCAGTGTATTTGAAGCAGTTGGTTGCATAGTAACAGCAGTGTATTTGAAGCAGTCGGTTGCATAGTAACAGTAGTGTATTTGAAGCAGTTAGCCCCATGCTCATTTCACTGCTGGGAGACATTTGAGGGTACATTTTGATGTGTGATATCATATCCCTCTTGTCATGAGTCACGTGGCACAGAGGCTAGATCCCTAGACCCCACTGGGAACTCTTATAAGTTTAGTTTGGTTTTTAAGGTGTGTTGCTGTTACTGCTGTGTCTGGATACAGTAACTAACATTTTTTGTTGTGCTTTTCCTTCCATCAGTTGAGAACCCAAATCATTGCGAGTTTTCTCTGATGCGGGACTTTCTGATCAGGTAATATGCATGAAGATAAATGTGTTGTCACAACATTGCTTATCAATATACTTCTGGTAGTTTCAGGAAAAAATGGGAAAATCTTTCTGCTTATACAAAAATACACTGGTTACAGATTAACTGAAAAATTGTATGTGTGCAATATACATTTATGGTCAATTCAGTAATACCGGTAATTGTTTTTATTGATTATGTAACAAGTAATGATAATTTACTTTTCTTTCATAGGTCTCACCTACAGGACCTGAAGGAGGTCACCCATAACATCCATTATGAGACATACCGTGCCAAGAGGCTGAACGACAACGGAGGACTCCATCCTGTGTCTTCCAGCGGTGATACTCAGGACAGCAACCTGTGAGATGAGAGAGGGAGAGAGAGAGAGACACACACACACAGCTTGGAGAGAGAGAGGGAGAGAGAGAGAGAGAGACACACACACACAGCTTGGAGACAAAAGATCAGAACGTTTTATCTTTCAGGGTAACTTGTATCAGCGCATGCTCTTAGGATCCCGTTACTGTGGTGCTCTCATCTCTGTGCTTTATCTGTCAGAGGTTGTCTTTGCCTCACGCCTAACTCCCTTTTGTAAATTCCCTGCACTTTGTGACAGCACACGATGAGTCTGATTAGCGAGGAGAGCTCATCGGCTTTAGCGGGGGGGGAGGTAGTCCTACCTGCACGGTTTGCTAACCGAGTTTATCCATTCTACTCCAGCTCTCCATTTGCTTTTCCCCCCAACCCCTGTGTCAAGCTGCTGCACGTCATTAAATTCAATGCACATAATCGACCCTACACGCCACCGTACGTGTGGATACCAATACTGCCGTTCAGCTGAGCACATGTACCTTCACGAACAGCCCTCATCCACTACCAGCCAAACCAAGTCAGGACACAACAGCGATACTACGACGTACGCTTTCATGTTCTCCTGTTACCGGTGTTAACAATAGAACAAAGGTAAGCCGACATTCAGCTGTGGCCATGTGTTCGGACTGATCTTCTGTGAAGGTGCCATTTTACACACCTCACCCCGGTGACCAAACAAAACAATCTTTCTGAAATTCAGGACTCTCACTTTACACTTCTTGTACTAGAGTGGCATGCAGAAGCCTCCCTTTACTCTGAAGACAATGTGTGTCTTTGCAAGTTTTATTTTCTCCTGTTGGTGTTTGTGTGTATGTGAAAGAAAGAGAGGGAAATGGGAGAATGTGCCTTTTCATCTTTGAGATTTGATTTTCCAGTGGTCTCATTAGCCCCTTAAACCACTCAAAAATGAAAAAGATATAAATCATGTTTTGTGATCCCCACTTCCTGTGTGCCAATGTTTTTTTTATCAGTGTGCATGTAGCCTATGTTGCTGGTACAAAGGTATTGTGGAATGTTTGCATATTTACAAAGGTGTTAACTACTTAATTTGACAGTCAAAGCACAGATCAATTCAAAAATCATACATTTAGGCAGGTGAATCTCACCAGCGTTTTACCACTAAACGTACACAGAATAACTAGTCATTTCAAGTCCGTTAACTTAAACGTATTCACATTTTCATCGTTCTTTTAACCTTAGTTATTTAACATAATTTCCCCTCATTAACACTTCTTGTGGAATATTAAAACACATTTATAGTATTATTACAATGTATTATGTTTTGTGTATTATTTATTACATTTTTATTTAATAAACGTGTTTTCCATCAGTTTCTTGACTAGATTCCTTTGGTTTTGCTACACCGTTTGCGATCATGTATTTCATGACACCTGTTTTGCCAGCAGGGGGAGACATTCGATAATAAATAATACCTCAGTCATTCACCGTCGTGTTGACACGTTTAAGTCGAGGGAAAATAGCGCCACGTGTAATCAGGACAACTGAAATACAGCTGGCGTGGTTTGATATTTGTCGTTTGTATGATGTTGTGTTCTGGATAAAAAGGGTAAATCTAAGTTTGTAATGCTAATTATTTTACCACCGTGTAGTGATAAATAAAGTTTATTATGATGAGACGAAACGTCCACAAAATTTTTATGCAGGTTCTAATTAGGCATTTCGGTTTTAATCGTGTGCAACTTGATATATTCTACGTCGACGAACTGTAGTGCCCTTGCTTTGAATGTTAGTCATGCTGTTGTGGTTAGCGTTCTGGCGCCATTTTTGCGCTCGCTCTTTCTTCTCTTGCACGCGGTATCTGACTGTGCTTCACGTGCTTCTGTCTACAGCCCCTCCCTTTTCTTCGGGTAAAAGGGGAGGGGCGAATCTTTTTGCGAAGGCAAAAAAAAAAAAACATGTTGAACGCTTAGTTGTGCAAGCTACTGGATTTAACAATTTCATATATAAATGGCCATAATGTCTACCTTTCTAAATTGTTACGTTCTTTATTTTTACGTATCTACAGCTCAGTCATTACATGCTGTCTTGGCACTGTAGTGCTGTTAGTTTAAGATGAAGATTGACACCCCTTTTGTGCATATTGATTCAGGTGAATATAAATGGGCTAATCAAGTAATATCCAGCTGACAGCCTACGCTGTTGTTGCCTCTTTCATTGCTTATGTTTTTCATTGCTTATTTTTTTCTTAACCTATGTCAATGTCCTAGTGTGCAAGAGTGAAAACCCCTAGAGGTCTCTTGTGGAACTACAGTTGACACAGTGGACATTTTGGACAGACATGAGACAAGCTTCACAAACAAAATGGCTGATTACATATTAGAGCTGTTGTGTTAAATTTAATTTAATTGAAAATGGTTAACATTTTATACTTTTAACAGTGATATGTACTGTTAAAAAATACAAAATGTTAACCATTTTCACATATTCATTTTAGTTGTTTGGCCCCTGTATTGCTGTTTGTAAGACTTTATAGTCACCTAGATTAGGCTTAAAGATCAAATACATTTATCTTTCTCTGACAGGAATTTGACTAAAAATGGTAGGTTGAAACACTAGTCTCAAGAGAAATCAGTCTACTTGGTACATGCGTGGTACACTTGTGAAATGTAGGAGGAAAAACATTTTAAAGGTTCTCCGCCTGTCCCTTTAACATGGACAACGCAGACTCCTCTAATCTAGACAAAGCTGAAAACCGTTTTTTACGTTGTGCCTCAACAGACTCCGCCCACTATACTCCCTTCCCCCCTCCTTACTCGTAAGATCTGACATTACCCTCCCCCTCCACATATGTATGTCTTTTTCATCTACTTTCTGATAACCTATTGAATATTAGACGATTGTCTGATGTTATGACCACACACTCCACTGCGGTTTTAATCGTGGACACGGTTCTGTCCTATGCGATTCGGTCCCTGTACCGAGAGGATATAGAAAGACGAGGCAGCGGTCCGGAGAAGGAGGGGTCAAGTTGGGGGAGGAGAGATGCAGGCTGCGTTTCACTGCCCAAGCGGGTTGTGTTGAGGGCGATCACAAGAAAAATCGTTCACTGGTTCTATGAATTGAGCTAAACATATTTTCCCTGGATATGTAAACCGAAAAAAAGTATTATGTATGGCATATAAGACAAAACTGCGTTAATTACCTATCGCAATATCGTTGTCTGCATTTGAGCACTTACAATAAAGACTGTGTTGATCTGCGGAAACAAACCGGTTTCTCTTGACTGATGTGTGTAAACAGATAATTAAGTAGGCTATAATATACAAAGTGAGCTAAATTTTAATTTGCAATGCATTTTGAGTTTGTCTATGAACAATGAACTCGCAATTACCCCGAATTACAGAATTACATTCTCTGCTAGTGTAAACGTGGTGTTCAAGGTCGCATTTCCCAAATGTAATTATTATTATTATTATTATTATTTAAACTCGTTCATTTTCTTATCGGTTGTGGGCAAATATTTCGCTAATGTCCGACAGCAGGTAGGAGGCACTTATCTTCTCTCTACCTCATTCTTGCCCTCACTCATTGTCCCTCCCCCTCCCGACTACAGCCCGGGAGAGGAAGAGCCCACACCGCCCGGCTGCTACACTGTTTCGCGCCGACCGCTGTGAGACACACAGCCCCACTGTCTACAGTCAGTCAAATTGTGTGTTTGTGTGACTGTATCTAATTCCGTCACCGTCCCACGTTGACTATTTACGCTAAAAGCGTGACACTTTCGCCGGCTTAAAAACCGAACCTTCGGATGTAAACAAATAACACGACAATATTCACAAGGTTTTTACTGAGAGATTCTGGATGTACTGGTGATAAACGCGGCTGGTAAAAACATTGGGTGAGTTTTTAACACTTTATTAACCTGCCTCGTCCGTCTCCCGAACCTAAACGTGTCCACGTTTACTTTTATATTTACTTCTCAGTATTTTAGTATTAAAATGTTCTTCTTTAACGTACTTGGGTCATTTAGCTACATGAGTTTGGACTACTTATTTTAGCCCCTCAAACCGCTGAGAGATCTAACATAGATGCGGGTCAGAAAATCAGATTTTTTTGTATATTTAATTTCTTTTCTCTAAAATATTTAGATTCAGTTACCTAATAATGCCCTTGTTTTATGTGAGCCTTAGATCTTTAGATTTAATCGTCCAATTTCTTGACTTGAGGTAAATATAGCAAATCTTGTCAGTTGCTAAATCTGGTAAAACGTAAAAAAGGAAAAATTAAAAAATGTTCAGAATCATTAGTGACAAACCTCATGTTAAAAACTGCATAATTATGTAGAAGAAAACTGTCATGAGTTGGAAGTTTGCAAGAATTAGATGTTATGTGACTATTTCAAAGGCACAGACGCTGTATCTATGTCTTCATGAAAAGATAATCAAAATCACAATAAAAATCGAAATACAATATGCTAAAGAAATTTCACGACTTCTTAATCTAAATATTAGCACCACAGTTCTTTGAACATATAACGGAAGTGCTGAGAAAAAACATGCTTGTCAAGAAGGTCCATTCACTTCTATGGAAGCAAACAAGAAAGCAACTAAATAAATCTTATTTAGTAGACTTATCTTATATGATTTAAGCATGTGCCACATTCATAAACTTTAACCTTGCAAAATCAAGAATTAAGAAAGTGCCATAGAAGATATTGGGCTGCCATATTTTCTTGAAAATTCAATAGTGAGGAAATGTACCATTTAATGACTTATTGGTCAATAGAACTGTACCTACATTTGAAACCACACAATATTTTTTATTCACTCCTTACTAAGCCTAATATTTATGAAGGACTTCCATTATGTCTTGGTAACATAGCAACTGAAATGCAGTTACACCAGTCAAAGCATTTTGCACTACAGGTGACTTATTATGTGATACAAAATTAAGCTTTCAGATATTTCTATAAATGCCCTAATATAGGCACATACATTGCCAAAAAAGTGATTTTAGGAACAGCCAGCCATCGCATCCATGTTTAGTAGGGATGCACCGAAATGAAAATTCTTAGCCGAAACCGAAAACCGAAAATGAGGAAACCAAGGCCGAAAGCCGAAAACCGAAACACCGAAATACATTATGCCAATTATTATTAACATTGGATTTATGGCTAACCTCACTAAAATCAAGGCATTGCTATTCAAAGAATAAATCAACTACAAAATTTGATTTGAAAATATTTATTTAGCACTGACATTACAGTAATGCATATTATAAAGTAAAATTAGTGGTGGGCCGTTAACGGCGATACCGCTGACAACGGCCGACCACTAATTAAATTTAACTCGCTTGCAGACCGTTTTTATCCGAGAGGATAAATATATGTATTTTATACGAGTTAAATTTAATTATAACTGACTGGCCTGAAAGATAAATATAAATTCTCTCATAAAAACGTGACGTGAGTTGCAACAACATTAAACAGCTCAGGTAAACACACTTCTGAGAAATGTCGTCTGCTCGGCAAAACATAACGGGGCTCAATGTGCTTTATTAGCCTACGAAATCCCTACGACAGAGAACGGCTGATCGTCTAAGGCAACGAGTTCCATAATTTTTGGTGTAATGTCCTTTGCCTTGGCGCCATCACTGGAAAACTTTTTTGCTAGCTTTATCCAAATAAACACGTGCAGGCGATTTTTGCTTGCGTCATCACAGCACATTGTTTCGGCCGTGTTGTTTCGGTGATGAAAGTATTTCGGCCGAAAACCGAAAATGCAAATTTAAGCCATTTCGGCCGAAAATTTTCGGTGGCCGAATTTTTGGTGCATCCCTAATGTTTAGCTAAGTCGCTAGCTGTTCGAAATAAGATTTCGACTTCATCAAACAATATTTCGGTGTGACATCTCCATAAGAGTTTATTTCTTTCTCCTTGCACCACTGACATGTACTGTCAATGGGTGGTCTTCTTAGCAAAATGGTAATGTTACCCTTCATAACCCTTTAGTATACCACTACAAAGCGATCAGCCAGTCATAACTTAGCAAATGTAATGACATAGACTTACTTGAAAGTCGAATGCCAGATACCCATAATTTGGAGTGTACATTTTTTACCTTTTTCAAAGCTAATGAATGATATAAGAGAAGAGATGCAGCATGCCGTTAAAATAGTCTGGGCCTCCTCACCATCTAAAATCACAAAAACATCTTTGTTTACTCCAAGGTAGGTAGGCAGACAGCTGGAAAGCCAGTCTAAAGCCAGCATTACACATTGTATGAGATGCTGCAAATGAAATTGACCACAGTCATATATATATATAGACTGTGCATGTTCACATGAGCTGAAAGTCAGTCTGTGCAATAAAGATTTTCTTGTGAATTGTTTTGTCATTCATATGTACCTTCTTTTTGTCAAAAGGCATTCTTTTTGCTGCCACAATTCCATAAAACCACATGCTTAGTTTTAATGTCGCTATGTTGATTTTGATTTGTAATTGATGTTCAAGTTTTGTGGAATTCCAGGCTGCTCCATATTGGTTGCTTTTAAATGTGCCTCACAGTGGTTGTTGCACTGAGAACAATTTCTGACATTGCTGTCTTTGGTGATAGAGGCACTCAGAAAGCCCCAGATTGCAACTCTCAACCAAATTCATGCGATTGTCTTCTATGACAATCATCACATTCACACACTGTAAAGCCACCTTAAGTCACTGTTGTTGGAGGCCAGTGGCAGAAAGTCTGAAAACCTTTGGAAAAAATGCAAAGAAATTTACATGGTAAACTTGTGGAATTTATGACTTTATATCCTGTGTAAATGAAATGTCCTTCTGGGAAACACAAAAATTTACATGAATCATCCAAACAAACCATCCAGAAAATATAAAAGTTAATATCAACACCTTGCAGCTGGAAAATGTCTGCTTTAGGTATGACAATCTCTTAAGAAGCAGGATGGTGTTGACCAAAGCCTACTTGGAGTATAGTCCTGCTATAATTATCATCTGCATCAGAATTTTGTATTTGTCAGGATTGCTTTAGAGCAAAAGAAAAGACAGAGAAACACTAAACCCTGGTTTATGTGCATCATTCCCAGATATTCAATATCAACTGGGATATTTTAACGTGGACATTGTGTGCATTGGTGGCCAGCATTCAAATCCAAATGTATAAATGAGCAACAAAAAAGACTCTTATGCTCAGTAGTATCATCACCCAAGGCTTGTCCTATCTCTCTCTAAGACGTAGTGCCAATTTCATTATTGCTATAGTTTGATGATGGGTCATGTAAATGTGTGTAACATTGTACTTCTTCTGACAGCTGATCCTCAAACTACCCCCATTTTGTTTCACGGTAGTTTGTGCCGAGTAGTGTGAACTCATGATCAACATTACTGGATCAGCAGAATTTCCGGACATCCAGTTAGCATTTACTTTATGCACAGTTCAGAAGAGCCACATGACAAGTAGTCAAGATTTTAGAGTTCTGCACATCACGGTGTCTGTGAGCATTTGTGTGCAAGGAACCTTGATTGAGGTGACTGGATTTAGATTTGTAGGCAAACTGTTAGCTGACTGGTTTATTTGCTTATAATGCCAATAGTAAACCCCTTTTTTTGAGTTCGGAAATTTGGATTTGGCAGAGTTTCGATTAGGAATTATGTGGAGGACCTCTGATTTGAAATTTGGAACCAAAAGCAAAGGATAATGGTTGTTGTGTCTTTTTGATACCAAAACTAATGGACACTGCATAAGCTGTAACAGGTACATAAAACTCATTGACACCTTTCATTGGAGAGAATGTAAAATTTAATGACTGTGTTTTCTAAACTTTTCTGCTTTTTGTGTCCTTGTGTCACAAGAGGGCTAAAAATCCATAAAACTTGCAAGAATCCCTAACAACAAGTTTTACGTTTGTTTTTCACACACGTTATGAGATTGTGCCTTATTTTGGTAATATATTAGTTTGATACAGACTGGAATAGTACAATAAGTAAATAAAAAAACTTGAGAATGGCAAGCTGTTTCCCATTCTCCTGTAGTATGGTAGTTCCAGAGATCGGCACTCAAGTGAACGACTTGAGTCAAAGTCACACTGAAGTCGCCTACAAAAAGACTTCAGACTTGACTTGAAACTCGTCTCTAATGACTCTCAACTCGGAGTTGTCCAAAATAACTTGTGAATAAGTTTGTCTGTTATGCAAACGCTGTGTGCGAGTTATGGAAAAATGGGAAGCAACCTCTTTTCTGGTGATGTATCACAACATAGGTTATCGTGAGTAGGAAAGATTGATGTCCCCCCAATATCGGCCACCACATTAAGATTATTTTACACCGAGACGAATTCCTTTCCTTACGCAAGGAAAATGAGTGATGCTTTCCATATGGTTTTTCAGCATGCAAAATTTTTCCGTTGTTAGTGATATTTAAATAGTTTTCAGATGTTATTTTTTTTTTGCTAAAGTTTAAATGTCTTTAGAAGACCGGAGCTTACTTTTTGTTTTTAATTCTCAATGAATGGTATTGGCGATAAGAGACACAAAAAATGCACAATACGTGGAAGCGGCTGATAATGGGGGACGGCCAACAATAGGAGCTAACAAGGTAATATATAAAATAGTTATTTTCCATCTCATGTCCCTAAGCTTATCCTGGTATTGACTTGAGACTTGACTTGGACCCCAGTCTAAAGAATCATGACTTGACTTGGACTTGTATTTTGCAACTATTGAACATCTCTGGGTAGTTCATGTCTAAGGTATGAATACTCTAGTTTTCGTTGTAGTGGCTTTTTCCCCTTCGTGTTCTTCCATGAGACCCTACTTCTATAGCTGATGAGAAAATTAAACCCATTTTATTTTATTATAAGAGTCATTGGTGGCGAAGATTACAAGGATAAACCACCATGTACCCAGCCTTAGTTGTGGCAACTACTCAAACCCTTGCTAATCTTGGCAATGACATGTAGAATAAATAACATTGAAACTCGAAATATAACAGCTAAAGACAATTGTGTAACAAAATAATTCATATATTCCTCAGTTCACTGACATACTTTTAAAAAGTGAAGCAACAGTGCTCTCATTGAACAGTATTGCGTGATTGGCTTCGCCATGAAGAATACATGTGATGCTGCCTTCAAATGCAGTAATAATAGGTACCTTAGATCACAGCAGACCTCTAACTTCCAAATGGGACAGCATTTGTTTTGGGAGTATGCACACGCTGCCAAAGATTTAGGCAACTGCCTCCCAAATAGACCGCACCATATAACATTGATAAAAACAGGAGCTTTATGAATTTATGCTGTAATACTGCTTCGTTGTGACTTTGGAAAAAATATTTTATTTACTAGCAAATACACGTGTTGTTTTCCTGCCATTGTTGGACATCACAATCCAATACCTCGGACATCACAGAATTGCTCCCCTCTCCAGCAGATATAACTGCTACCACTCTTCTGGGAGGCTTCTTGTGCCCATTCAGTCACAAGTGGTCTCGTCCACACTGATGTTGCATGAGAATGCTTAGCTAGCTATCAATGGTCCAGTTTATCCAGGTTTTCTGAGGGGTTGAGGTCGGGGATCTGTGCAAGTCATTGAAGTTACTTAATACAATGATCAGACCATGTCTTTATGAACCTTGCTTTGTGTACTTGGGCACAATCATGCTAGAACAGGAAAAGACCTTCCCCAAAACGAATTCCCCCAAATTTGAAGCATATAATTTTCTGAAGTGTTTTTGAATATTGTAGCTTTAACATTATCCTTCAATGGAACCAAGGGCCTAGTCCAAACCCTGAAAAACATCCCCTGATCATTATCCCTCCTCCACCAAACATTACTGGTCATACCATTCATTCCAGTTCTTAGCTTTCCCCTGGCACCCTCCAAATCCAAATGTGTCTACCTGACCACCAGATAGGGCAGCCTCATTCATCACTCCAGAGAGCATGTTTCTACTGCTTCAGAGTCCAGTGGCAGCACACTGTACATCATTCCAGTTGACACTTATCATTGCACATGGTGATCTAAACCTTGAAAGAAGCTGCTCAGGCATGGAGACCCATTTCATTAAGCACCTGATGAACGCTGATATTGCTTCCACAGTAATGTATATCCAATTTTATCTTCCTTTGCACCCAGTTTCCTAACAAACGCTTTTTCTGCCAGTTGCTATGTCTTTTTGACTTTGTTCACATACATATGCACACATATTTTCATGCACACATATTTTCATGCAGTGTAATGTCACAGGAGGTCGTAAAGTACAAGGGAGGACTACAACAAATCACAAATATTCGTTATTCTCTATTTCGGGAATTGTTTCCTTGTCCTAACACACAGGGCCAGAGTGGGCCCCATTTTCAGCCTGGAAGTTTCATGCCCAAATCCGGCCCAAAAAGATTGACATGAGCCGGCCAATCGGGAATCCTCCCGATTAGCCACTCCGGCTCTGCTAACACATAAGGATTAAAAAATAACGTAGTATTTTAATGTAACATGAAACCATAGCCTTAATATAAATCGAGCTATTTGGAGAAGTTAAGATTAGGGGTGGGACGCGATCAAAAAAATTAATCAAATTAATCAGAAGCTTTGTAATTAATCGAAATTAATCGCATTTCAGTATTTAACATGAGAAATATTAATTTAAGTTTGAATGATGAATGAATCAATGAATATAAGCATAAACTTCAACATCTTGTTTTATTTTTCACCAGTCTACTACACAGACCAATAGATGAGTGCAGAAAACTGTTTTCAGAACACTGGTAATTCTGACCAAAAATGTTGTTTAATTTTGGGAGTTTTGCTCAGGATATTGGAAGAGTAAGAAGAATTGAAGTAAATCAGATGATGTTTTTTAATACCATTTTAGATGGTATACTTTTTCTTTAATTTCCCAGGCCTCTCCCACAGGCATCTCCATAGTGCCTAGAAGTGGTCTTCTGCATGATCAAAGCAAATGACTGGATCTTCCATTTATCATCTATATGAGCTGTCACACCAAGATCATTCTTGTTGCTAACAGAGGTCCAGTGATCCCCAGTCAGAGCCACATTTGTGGCGCTCTTCACAATAACCTGTTTTACTTCCCATTCCTCATCATACAGCTGCTGGATTTTCTTCAACATTGTCTTTCTGGACGGCAGTTCGTAACTTGCATCAGCTGACACAATATGTAGCGCTTCTTGTAAACATTTATCTCCGACCACAGAGAGCGAACAACACTGCAAATAATGTGACGTGTCAATAAACGCCTCCGCTGCTCGCGCGAGGTGTGTGGAGTCGCGCTATGGTCACTCGCGAAAGTTTAATCCAGTCTTATTTAAGTTTAATCAGTCTTAATGGTCCAATGAAGGTAATTTAAAAACCAGGACATTTCCTCACTTTAAAAAAAACCTGGGACGCCCGGGACAGGATATGGAATACGGACGTTTGGTCACCCTATCGTACTAGGAATACATTTAGCAGCTAAGTTATCATTACTGACCTGCACATTAGCCCCAACATCTTTTGCGTTGAGGTGGTAACGAAGGGTGGAAGTGCTCCTGTGATAAGCGAACTCCTTCCTGGATAAAGTGCAAATAACACTATTTGTGTTTGTACTTCCATCTGGAAGTTTTTTATATTTAAAATTCCCATCCACCAGCGTAGCCTCTTCAGTCATCTCCATCATGCTCATCTTATTGTGCGTCCATATAATCTGTATGTCTGGAACTTGTGCACTGAGAAACATTCCACGGTGCAAAAGTGTCTCATGCGTTAAATGCGTAAATTTTTTTAGTTTGTTAATTTTCCTGTAATTAATTAATCGAAATTAACGCGTTAAAGTCCCACCACTAGTTAAGATACAAGGTCAGTGGATCATTGTAAAGTTTTCTAGCTAATATTCAGTAGCTGCACGTCCAAATCTTCCAGGCAAAAAAATCTAATCAAAAATCTAAACATGCCCTTTAAACATTTGATAAAACTGATCATTTGCCCTGTATCACTGTACTGTATCATTGAACTGTAAAGCTAAGCCTGTGGCTAATTGTTTTCCTGCCACTTTTGTTCATTTAGTCAAAACTGTGACGTTGCTACGAGCTACCATACGAATGTTTTAGTACCATAGAAGTCTGTGTCTCTGAGTGAACCTCTGTTACTGTCTCCTCTAAAGGCTTCTGCTTATGTTTCCCAATGGCACATGAATACACCAGATTCTGGATTCTGTCTATTTCACTTTTTTTCCTCATCTCTTTCTAATTGTTTTATATTACATAGATCAGATTTCTTTTTTGCTATTTTAAATTCAGAAACAAGCTAATGTGTTCCACAGGCATTACCTAAGCTAAAAGGTGTTTGACCACGTTTAGGCCTTTTGTCTAATAAAATGAGTGTGTTTCCTTAGGCACAAGGTTTACAGTGTACGACATTTTATTCTTTGTTATCTTGGTCAATTTGATCCACCCCTTAGTCTGTCTGAAATGGTAGAGTCCGTCCTCCAGTAATTTTCCACTCACTCCTCTGCATTCACTGTGTTCACAAAGAGGAGGGGCATAACTGTGCCCTTGCAACACAGTTTGGCTGTGCTGCTGTCCATGCTATGTTCTCCAGTTTGGCTGTAATATGTATTTTTATCGTAATAGGTATACTGAATAAATGATTTCTTCTGAGATGGTGGTGGGAAACAATTATTTTAAGTGTAAACTGCTGTCAGGTGATATGTAGATAGATGTTATTCTTTAGTAATGCTAATGCCAGAGGTCTGTAGTTTCCCATGCTGTTTACACAGGGTTTGAAGTGAACCTTTTGAGTTTAACACATGACACAGTCTAGTCCAGTTTTACACCCCTCCCATGTAAATTTCTTTTACTCACCCAGTGTGCTGGCTGGCTGAGGGTTTGCGTCACCACATTTAATCATACGTGCTCTCTTTGTCCACTTGTAGCTGTGATTAAATTAGGACAAGGCAAATATATTTTTTTATAATCTTAGGTTTTTCCTTCAGGGTTTTTTTTTTACTGTATAAAGACATGTCATTATGAATCATTCTTTTTGTGAATTTTAATTCAAGCTAATTAAACATTACTAAAGTACTAAAATAATAAAGCAGGTCAGTGCTAATCATGTGATGCTAAATCCATATATGTAAGTAGATGTACATGTACAGAGATCTTTGTCTCTCGCTCTCTCTCTCTCTCTCTCTATATATATATATATATATCTATATATATTATATACACACACACGTCTTGGTGTTACTTGATAATACTACCTTGGGGCTAGTGCTTCAAATGGAATGTTTTGGCAAACTTTCTTTTTAGTTGGACATTAGATTATATTTCAATAGTGGATGTTAGGCATCCGCAGAAATTTTTGCTTGTACATAAATAATTAAACATCCCGATAACAAATGCTGATAAACACAAATGCCACCTGCCTTATCAGAGCCCAAACCAACCGTATCACAGAAGGCAGATGTGACATTAGCATGGAGGATGAATGTCTGACCTGCTTTTACTTAACTTCCTGACATGTATTTTAAAAATGAAAATCTGAAAACGTCTATAATGTGATAACAGGTTATACTCATATGAGATGTAACAGATTGAGAGCAGAAATCAAGCAGGGTTGTACTCCTAAATAGCCAATGTAATACTAATGTGTGAATGCAGGCTAAATGCCTAGGGAAAGGAAACAAGAATGACTGCTGCTAGGAGAACATGAAGAGCACAAGATGGAGACTACTTAACAAACTGAAAGAGAGAAGAGTCAGTGTGATAGCTTTCAGTCAGATGTTCTGGTTTTCCAGACATAGACTAGATGAGAAGTCTCCTGAATTAATAGGGAATCATCTTCGAAAATCTAGAAGTTAGCTGTTATCTGTCTGGAAGAATGTTCTTTGGTTTACCCATAGTGCATGGATTATAGGCAATGCAAGGTGTCCTGTCGTTACTGAGAATTATTCTGCATACAGGATTCTGATCCTGTATGCTGCAGCTGCTGAGCATATAGTGTGCCAGCTAATCTGGTGGCCATTTTGGGTTACTGCATGAAAGTGTGGAATAAATGTGCATGTGGGGGGTAACATCCCTTGAGCAATTGCCATTGTGCACATTGGAACCTGGGCCTGATTATTTAACCATTAATGAAAGCTTTCAATAAAACAATCCATGCATAGCTTTGGATGTTTGTAAGAATATTGCTTGAGCTATAAGCCTTTGACATAATTGTGTCCTTGCATCTAATTCAGATATGTTTTAAAACCACAAAAGCCTATAGTTCACACATGATTATGTGCTGATTTCTTATTTGCATTTAAAGCTTATCATTATTTACACATCTTGGTCTCATTAACATGAGTAAGTGTATTGAAATTTAAGATGCATATTAAAGCGATCCATGGATGAAAAATTTATGAAGGAAGAATTCAATAAAGAGAGGTAAAGTGGGATTCTTGTTTACTGAGTGAAGAAAAAAAAAACTGGTCTGAACTGCCCTAAACCGGTTACAGCAGAGCTTCCTGATTGGCTAGCAGCTGTATGAATCACTGAGCAAAGCTGTTTTTCTCTTCTTAAGTTGATCGCTAGCTATTATTTGCTTAATTACTAGAACATTTTCACTGCTTAGTAAAATTCTCTAATGGTATTTAATCAAATATATTGTTAACAATTAATATTGTTAACAATTTTATCAGGTTGCTGATGGGTTTGACTAATGCATTACTGTATTCTCTTGTAATTATCCAGGGTTGTTAAATCCTGGTTTGACAGGGTCTTCGCATTGCAGAGTTCCCTAAATTAGCCCACATGATTAAACACCTCAGCCAATTTCCGAGCCATATTTGATTTTGAGTGGTAAGTGGTCAGTTATTTCGTTTTGTGTTGCTGACAATCAGCACATCTGGATTGCAGTCTGCGCTACTGAAAAAAAAAACTGTGGGCCGCTGCGAAGCAACATGAGTCGCCATTAATGACGGCAACAAGTAAACAAAATCAGCATCTATCAACAGCAGAAGTGATATAATGGGGAGTTATGTTTTTGCAATACTTGGCATGTCCACTGAGACATTACACTCCCAGAGGTTCCCAGTGTTACTGTGTCCACTGCCATTCATGGACTAAACCATGAATATTCACAAAATGTTAAATTTCAGTATTCAGTATACATTAACTCCATACAGTCATGGAGTTGTTGGCTGTTTATTGAATTTTTTCTGCTGCTTTGTGGATAAAGATTGTGAGTAATATAGTAATATAGTGACAAATCATGCCGCGCTAACCTTTTGCATTGGCATGTACAGTTAAGACTTGTCTTTGTAATCAGCTGACTAATGAAAAACTAATGTTACATGTCTCTCAATCACACAATACCAGAAATAAAACATACTCCTAGTGCTTCTTCTCCAACCAGACATACGTTTCTGTATCTCTTTGCATGTGCACATTCACCCACAGGAACCACACTGAATGGCTAATCCTGTATAGGCTATAGCCTGTGGAAAATCACAATGTAAACACGAATAACTGCACAACTTCCTGCTGATTTTTTTTGACAAAAATTGTTTCATGGTGGTCAAAAAATGTGAAACTTGTAATTTCTTTGTTCTGGCTTTGTTGAAGATGGGGGAGGGGTACTTTTGTGTTCAGAGTGTGAAAGTGCCTATTGTGACTGTCATGTTTTCATAGTATTGAAGTGCTACTAAATTCTGTTATTTTGCCTATATTAAACATAGTGTGATTTCCTTAATACAACTAATAATAATGCAAATTGTGGATAATTGTGTGCCTGCGTGTTACAGTGTTGTTACAGTCAGGAGAGCAGTTCTTTCCCCAGCAAATCTGGTGGCCATTTTGAGTTACTGCATGCAGGGGCTGTAAACAAAATGTCTGACTGAGGGAGGAGCTACAATTTAGAAAAAATGCATTTTCATGTTTCATTAGATAATCTCTTAAGTACACCATAGGTGTTGTGGTGACCAATCACAGTAAAACATTTTAGCCAAATTATAATTAGTTCTGGTTGATGTTAAAACCCCAAGAAGCAAACAGTATAGTCTAAACACAGCTGCCCCTCCCCCTTCTGGTTATTTTTTGTTGCTGTGTCACTAGGACATAGCTACCAACATAGGTTTTGAAGTTTTATAGGACAACATAGGAATTATGGATATAATTACATTACATAGCATTTATTGTAACATTTCATATTTTTACAAGGCTCCTAATGTGCTTGTGTTGCTTGTTAAACAAAGGAATGACACCTTTCAAGTACTGAAACAGTTCACAAGCGATGGATATTGAAGTTCTCTGAATACAGAATGCACCAATGCGTCAGGACTTTTGTCCTGCTGTGTGGAGTGATAGAGCCTGCGTGTTACAGTGCTGTTACAGTCAGGAGAGCATTGGTGCTGTTACAGTCAGGAGAGCAGTTCTTTCCCCAGCAAAGCTGGTGGCCATTTTGAGTTACTGCAGGCAGGGGCTGTAAACAAAATGTCTGACTGAGGGAGGAGCAACAATTTAGAAAAAATACAATGAAACATAATGCAACTATAGGCGGTGTGGTGACCAATCACAGTAAAACATTTTAGCCAAATTATAATTAGTGCTGGTTGATGTTAAAACCCCAAGAAGCAAATGGTATAGTCTAAACACAGCTGCCCCTCCCCCTTCTGGTTATTTTTTGTTGCTGTGTCACTAGGATATAGCTACCTAGTAAAACCCCTGCCTAAGCTAAAATGAAAATGAAACAGAAGTATATTTTTTGCTTTACCACTGTTACTAAGAAGTCATTGACACAGGTAAAACCTCTATTTGGGCACAATAAACCCATATGGGACTGTATCATTTGATTCTTGTGGTATTCATAACGATCAAAATTGAGCATCTTTTAGTGTAAATGCTTACCAGATTGGTGCCAAATATTGTATCAGATCCACATTTTTAGATCAATTTAAGGATTTCTATCTATTACGTTTGTGTGTTCTACTTACCTTTTATATACAAATGGAACAGTCCATATCATTATGTCTTTTTCATGGCTGCTGCAGATGGTGGTAGGTCAGTGTGCTCAATAATTATGTAGACTAGACTTGTGTAAAATTTCAGAATAATCAGCAGGAAGCCAAATGCCAGACAAAAAAAAGAAGAGATCTTCACCCTTCAGTGCACTTTTGGTTGATTGCCTTTTCGTTTTCTCAATTGTTTAGATGAAGGAAATCCATCTGGGAACTTGCTTTTTTTTGTTTGTAAAGGTCAGTCTACTTTTTATCTACTTAGAGGCTGAGAGTTTTCTTTCCTTTGAAAGCAACACCCCAGCACTTTGCACATGGTACATTCTGAACATTACCCCTCCCCCAACATGTTCCCTCTGTTTCCTTTTACTGCTGTCCAGATTGAAAGAAGCTAGTCAGCCAGTCAAAAGACAAACATCTTTTGAGGACTTCTGCCTAAGGTTAAATATATGGCTCTCTCCACACCCCACTGACACTTGTTAATTTTCTGTGAATCTGTGTCATAGATTAAATCATAAACCCAAAATTAATAACTAAAATATTCTAAGCTAAGTCACGCACAAATCATGCTAACCTATAATGGATGTCATGGAAACTATGCTAACTTATTTGTGTGTTTTTAGGTTAGGTCATTATTTCTTGTGTACATGCTGCTGTTTACTTTTCACTGATGTATTTTTTTAATAAATTGAAAAACACAATTATAAATGGACATGTGCTGTATTCTGTAGTTCTCTGTGTAATTAACATTAGCTAGCTATCTAGACGACTGTCATCATGCTAGCTAGCTAGAAAGCTGTCTCATCATGTACATTTTGATATCATATTTCATTTATAGATATAAATAGATTAGTGCTGTCAATAGATAGAACTGAGTTTGTACATGTAAATGTCGTAAATGTAAATGTACATGAATGTATGACTCAGTGACTTTGGCTTTGTTGCGACACCCAAAACACTTAAGAAGTTTTATAGGACAGCATAGGAATTATGGATATAATTCCATTACATAGCATTTATTGTAACATTTCATATTTTTGCAAGGCTCCTAATTTGCTTGTGTTAATATGCTTGTTAAATAAAGGAAGGACATCTTTGAAGTACTGAAACGATGAATAGGTATTGAAGTTCTCTGAATACAGAATGCACCAATGCATCAGGACTTTGTCCTGCTGTGTGGAGCGATTGAGCCTGTGTGTTACAGTGCTGTTACAGTCAGGAGAGCAGTTCTTTCCCCAGCAATGTTGGTGGCCATTTTGAGTTACTGCAGGCAGGAGCTGGAAACAAAATGTCTGACTGGGGGAGGAGCAACAATTTATGATTGTAGTGCTAATAAACTATTGTTTTTGCACAGGAACCTGACATTTACGTTTGATTTTGAACAAATGTGTGCTTCATATGACCGTTGCTGATTATGAAAACATGTGAATATGGAACAAGTGCCTTATATTGAACATAAAATTAGATGATTTTGACACACATAAAAATATGATCACTGATTTAATGAATGGCAGAAACCATCAACTGCTTTCACTTGAAATGTCTTTTTAATGCAAATTAAGATCGTAAGAACTACATAAAAGGTTTACCTAATTCTCCTTTGTACTTCTTGTCAGTAGCATGATAATTAGTTCATGATTCCAGATAAATCAGAAGACTAGCAGTAGACTAATTGTAAGAGATGATAAAACACTAATTAGGGAAACAAAATTTCACCAGATGATTTAGGGGGGGGGGGGGGGGGGGGGGGGGGGTTTACTCAAAAAAATCTGGAATAATCTAGATGTGCAAAGAGGAAAAAATCCTCCATTCCTCAGAAAAGGCAGATCTAGACCAATTTAAACTGTTTGCTGTTAAATGCTCCTGTTTGGCTAATGAGAGAAAGAACCTGTTATGTTTCTAAACTGACCGCTCACAGTATGTTTTGCTCCAAGAGCAATTGGAAAATTTATATTTGATCGTACCTTGATCAAATATAAATTTTCCAATTTAACTTTCCAATAGTAAGTTAAATAAATGTTTTATTTTTTTCTAGGGGTTGACCAACATCATTTAATGTGATTGTGCTTTCATGATCAGCAACAATAATTCGGTGACCAAAGAAAGAGTTGTGGTAAGACTTTTAAATACCTGATCCCTCCTGTTGTCCTTTGCACGCATACACTTAACCTATAATCATATTCATGAATTTCAGTACTCATTGTATTTCAGGCTACAACACATGGCAGAGGTTAGGCAGGGATGACATTTAAATTATGATACATCTTGCATGTTTTACACGTCTTATGCATGTTTGCATGTTTTACTTATCTTATTTCAGCTTTCATTGTACACATGATAACTGTATAATAATAAATTATAGTATGGCCCATGGCCAGTACCACATGACAGACCAGAACATATAGCCTGTAAAGCTTATAATGACGTTCAGTGTGGTGAAACAGCCTGGAGTTGAAAGGGAGTTCATACACAGCATTTGACTCCTATACTATATACATTTCACATTTACAATTCTATTTTCAGAAATTGCAATGATCTTGTTTATAATGATCATTGCAGAGTAGATTTTGATGAGGACAGTGGCAAAGAAAGCAATATAAGCCTGTTGGGTTTGTCATTTTTACTTGCACCAGACTAGATATCAGTCACTGTCAAGAGTGTAGGAACTGACAAATATGAACACAAATAGCTTTTATTCTAGAAACATTCAAGTGAAATACACAAATGAAGAAAAACATTAAACAAATTTTACACATTCATTGACACTAGAGTCATAAACAATGTATGGAGGATTAAATGGAAAATACTTTAAAAACTGTGAGAAAATTGTCAAGACAAGATTTTCAAAATAACTCAACATTTTGAGAGAATATACAGCAAAGCTCTGTCTTTCCTTTAATAGTTCATAGACAAAAAAAATCACAAGTGCATCAACCCACACCAACCCCCCCAAAACAATCCTCCATTTGTTGCTTTTGGAAAAAAAAATCCTGAACTAGCTCTATAAAACATAAGAGAAATGAATCTGCAAGAGTTCTTTTTGACATTTCTGATAATTATGAAATTTGACCAGGGCCATGGCTGGGGCAGCTTGTATCATATAAAAAAAAATCTACCTGAGTGCAAACACAAACATCACCAGTCAGCTGTCGGCATCAGTCAGGGGTTGCAGCAGTGCTGCCATGGCAATGCTGTCATGCTAATGCTGCCATGGCAATGCTGTCATGCTAATGCTGCCATGGCAATGCTGTCATGCTAATGCTGCCATGGTTCTCTTATAAACTGTGAAACGTTCTCAGCACCGACGATCCTGACAAATCATGACATCAGACCCCTCGTTCTGTCTGGACGCGTCACTTATTAGTATTAGATTGCATATCTGTGCCATTAGTGTTCCGTTGTCGTTCAAAAAGGATTTATTAAAATGGCAATGATGGAGGGAGGTAGGTGTGGGGTATGGTTCGTACGTCTCACCACTCAGCTTTCTCACCCACAAGGCTGGAGAAGCTTGCATGTCTTGCACTTTAAATGGGTGATGCCTGCTTTTGCACAACACCATGTAATGGTCAAAAGCTTCCTTTCAAAATCATATAGTTGGCCTGCACACACGCTACACAGTGCACTAATGTGCTAAATATTAAAAGTGAAAAGACTAGGTGCTGAATACGGTCATCAGGCTTGTCGCACTGATGGTTTTATGAGATGTTCTTGGTGTCAGTCATGGAGTGACAGCACTATTTTGCAAGAATCCTCAAAGACTCCAGCCTCTGCTTTTTGACTAGTCTGCTGTTGAAATACATTCTCTATTGCTGTTTGCATTTCGATTCTGAATTATAGAGCATTAGTTAGTTGTAAAACATTGGCTTCAAATAGAGATGCAAAAATAGTGACATTATCACGTTATAGGGTTGGACACTGCTTACCATAATATTTTAGACAAGAGAAATAGTATAACATACATACTTCAGGTGTTACCTGCAATTGTCTAATTAGTAATGCAGAAAAGTTGGTGTTATATATATGTTTCACAGATTGATACCATTACAGAATCAGTATTAGTTATAAGGAAAAGGTATGTATGTCCCAGTGTTTTTGACTTCTATGCTGATAGTACCACCACAGACATTGTGTTGGACTTGGACACAGACTGTAAGCTGGAAGTTCCAAAACAAAAGGTGAATGATCAAAGGTGTTGAGCTTGAGAAATAAATTAATAGTGGATTAGTGGAGTTTCCATTCACGGAGCATCATGTGTGCGTCTTCTGTCTTCCTTCTCCTGTGGGAAGCACACACAGTTTCCTCAAAGACCCTTAGGAAGACTGAACTACTGAAGCCAGGCTACTCTTGCGGGATCACACAATGATTTGCACAGTAATGGCAGGGCCTCATTCATTCCCTGTGACTTACCTTCCACGAGCCAGAAAATGCACAGGAAGACCACAGGCCAAAATTGACCATAAAGTGCTCCCTATAGGAGTAAAAGCCTAGTGCCCAATCCTTCTCCAGAGTGGTGGACCGAAGCAGGATTATATGACCGCATTAATCCAGAAAGCAAAAATGAAATAGATGTGGAAATAAAGGGATGCTGTACTACATTTACGGCATTTAGCAGACGCTCTACATGAGAGCGTCTATATGAGAGTTGGAAACTCTTGTACAAGATGACAGGAAAACTGACCCAAAGAAACCAGAAGCTGGGAATGGGTATTCAATGTAGAATTTCCCTTTTTGCCATCTGCTCGTCTGTTCAACTTGATTGAACCGCATTCAAGGTTCTTATCAAGCTGGTGGCCATTTTGTGTCACTGCACCAAAAAATTGCTTGTACGCAATGGCAGAGTGTGGGATAGACTGCTAAAGGAATCTCATCTTAAATCTTCCCCTTAACACACACAGACTCTACTAGCAGTAAGTGCTGTATTGTTCATATTCATTCACATTGCATTTTAGTTAATCCATCTGACATTTTTAATGAGCAGCCATTTAAGTAATAATTACTTATTTGTAACTATTCTACATGTGACATTTTCTTAAGCCAGTAAAAATTAAACCAAAGGAAAATTGGAGAGCCTGCCATGAATTTCCAGGATAGGTGCTTATGGAATAGAGGAGTAACATTTAAAGACTGTCTTGCGTGTGATGGTGGCGGACTGTTTAAATAGAATAGGCCTTTAATGTCATCCTTCTGACACGTACAGGAAATTATTTTTTTGTTTTGATTTTTATTTTGGGTTGATTTTGATTTTATGTACATATGAAGGTATTGTCATTTAAGCCACAATCTTGACTGTGACGTGCGGAGGAGGCAGGCATGACGAACAACGTAGTGGTGAAACATATACTTTTAATTACACAAAGACGTGAAGTTTAGCACGTAAGCGTCAGCACACTAACAGACCACTCACACAGGCACAAACTTTAGACAAAGACGAGCACAAGACATTGCGCGCACACACATTAAATAGGTGAATAACACATTCCCCCGTGATCACGAGACAAGGCACAGGTGAGACTAACGAACACGCTCACAAACGACCCACACCCATGGAACTACAAACATGGACATAACTAGATGCAGACAACGTAACGTCACGCCCACAAGGAGGGGTCCGGAGCTGTCACCGTGACAGAATCCCCCACCAGGGGCTCGCTACTCCCGGAGCGTCTCGCGCAGCTGGAAAGCCCCGAACCTACACCGACGGGCAGGTCTGGAGCCGCCGGGACCATGAGCCTCCGAGAGCCGTCTCCCCCGATGGTGGGAACCGCCGCGAACAGCTCTAAAACACCCTCCCTGGGAAAACAGGCGAAAATACACTGCTCAACACTCAAATAACACGTCCTAGATCTGAATGAATTAAATATTCTCATTGAATACTTTGTTCTGTACAAAGTTGAATGTGCTGACAACAAAATCACACAAAAATCATCAGTGGAAATCAAATTTATTAACCAATGAAGGCCTGGATTTGGAGCCACACACAAAATTAAAGTGGAAAAACACACTACAGGCTGATCCAACTTTGATGTAATGTCCTTAAAACAAGTCAAAATGAGGCTCAGTATTGTTTGTGGCCTCCACGTGCCTGTATGACCTCCCTACAACGCCTGGGCATGCTCCTGATGAGGTGGCGGATGGTCTCCTGAGGGATCTCCTCCCAGACCTGGACTAAAGCATCCACCAACTCCTGGACAGTCTGTGGTGCAATGTGACGTTGGTGGATGGAGTGAGACATGATGTCCCAGATGTGCTCAATCGGATTCAGGTCTGGGGAACGGGCGGGTCCATAGCTTCAATGCCTTCATCTTGCAGGAACTGCTGACACACTACAGCCACATGAGATCTAGCATTGTCCTGCATTAGGAGGAACCCAGGGCCAACCACACCAGCATATGGTCTCACAAGGGGTCTAAGGATCTCATCTCGGTACCTAATGGCAGTCAGGCTACATCTGGTGAGCACATGGAGGGCTGTGAGGCCCACACCATTACTGACCCACTGCCAAACCGGTCATGCTGAAGGAAGTTGCAGGCAGGAGAACGTTCTCCACGGCATCTCCAGACTCTTGTCACATGTGCTCAGTGTGAACCTGCTCTCATCTGTGAAGAGCACAAGGCGCCATTGGCGAATTTGCTAATCCTGGTGTTCTCTGGCAAATGCCAAGCGTCCTGCACGGTGTTGGGCTGTGAGCACAACCCCCATCTGTGGACGTCGGGCCCTCATACCATCCTCATGGAGTCGGTTTCTAACCGTTTGTGCAGACACGTGCACATTTGTGGCCTGCTGGAGGTCATTTTGCAGGGCTCTGGCACTGCTCCTCCTGTTCCTTCTTGCACAAAGGCGGTAGCGGTCCTGCTGCTGGGTTGTTGCCCTCCTACGGCCTCCTCCACATCTCCTGGTGTACTGGCCTGTCTCCTGGTAGCGCCTCCAGCCTCTGGACACTACGCTGACAGACACAGCAAACCTTCTTGCCACAGCTCGCATTGATGTGCCATCCTGGGTGAGCTGCACTACCTGAGCCACTTGTGGTAGCATGAGACGGACTCTACAACCCACACAAGTGTGAAAGGACCACCAACATTCAAAAGTGACCAAAACATCAGCCAGAAAGCATAGGTACTGAGAAGTGGTCTGTGTTGCCCACCTGCAGAACCACTCCTTTATAGGGGGGGGGGGGGGGGGGGTCTTGCTAATTGCCTCTGATTTCTACCTGTTGTCTATTCCATTTGCACAACAGCAGGTGAAATTGATTCACAATCAGTGTTGCTTCCTAACTGAACAGGTTGGTTTCACAGAAGTGTGGTTGACTTGGAGTTATATTGTGTTTTTAAGTGTTCTCTTTATTTTTTTGAGCAGTGTACATTAAACACGGGCACATTACCAAGGGCACACACCGGCACATTCAACATAAAGGGCACAAGAGGGAAAAGGGGGTTTGGGAGAAACACTAGGACGGACAAACATACAGGCACAGCCAGCCACGAAATCATTCTGGCTGCCTGCCAGAGCGCTAGCAGTGGTGCGACCCCCCTGGGGTCGTAGGCGAGAAAGGCGGTGGAGTCCCTCCGGTCTTCAGGACCGACTTCCGAGCACGCGTTGCGCTGCTCGGTGCTCCCACTGGACGAGCGCCTGGTTCCTTCTCTCGGGGCGCTTTTCTGGGTATTACCGGGGTGCTTGCTCTTCACCGCTCACTGGCCGCTTTACGTGGTGCCTCCAAGGGCGCTTCTAGCCCCCACATCGGACCGCGGGCTGTACCACTGCCCACTCGTGCTCCCAGGGCCAGCGCCACCTCGCCTCCTGAGTTCTCCATCTCCTCCTCTCCCTCGGAGTCGCCCTGACCCAGCGAGATCGGCTCCTCCGAGGTCAGGTAGCGTGCACAGCTCATGCTGCTCCCCTCCGAGGGGGCATGAGAAACGTCCTTCCCACTCGGGCACCCCTTCTTGGACCGCACGGTCACCTCCAAATATACAGAGGTACGGTCTTCCTCCTCGCTCTCTCTGTTTCGCTCAGAGGGCGGTGTGCAAACGGACGGAGGGGGACTGACGTCTTCCTCCTGCTCATCGTAATACTCGGTAGGGGCCGAGTAAACGGAAGGAGGAGGGCTGACATGGTCGGCTCCGAGTACAACGACGACAGCCTACACCCACCACTATAGGCACACTGGACTCCTCCTCGGGGTATGCCAGGGGGATACCCTCCTTCATGAGCGCCTGGTATCCCTCTCTCCACGCCGCTTCGAAGAACGCATCTGTGTTCCTCTCCTCCACGTATACCGGGGCAGAGGAAGACGTGTGACGGCGCTTAGACTTCCTCTTCCCCTTCTTCTCGCGGGACGTGTAGCCTGGCATTTACGTGGCTCGTCTTTCTGTGACGTGCGGAGGAGGCATAAACGACGAACAACATAGTGGTGAAACATATACTTTGATTACACAAAGACGTGAAGTTCAGCACGTAAGCGTCAGCACACTAACAGACCACTCACACAGGCACGAACTTTAGACAAAGACGAGCACGAGACATTGCGTGAACGGACATTAAATAGGTGAAGAACACATTCACCCGTGATCACGAGACAAGGCACAGGTGAGACTAACGAACACGCTCACAAATGACCCACACCCACAGAACTACAAACATGGACATAACTAGACGCGGACAACGTAACAACACGCCCACAAGGAGGGGTCCGGAGCTGTCACCGTGACATTGACGATCAATTCATACCAAGAAACTTTGCTTTTACGCTACAAATAATGACTGCATAAAGCTGTAACTTCAAAGTTAACACAAAATTAATTCCGACAGTCCTAAAGAGCTGAGTTTGAAGAAGTGATTTCTTATATCAATTTTTAGGTCTTTCATTATTTTCCTTCCAAAACTTTCCCTCCAAAAATGTAATATTTTAGTACAGCTATTGCTAAAAGTTGTTTTGTTTGTTTGACTGATTGAATTATTCACTAGGTATTTGCGTCATCCACCTGCTGATTCTGTACTTTACTAGAAGTCACTGCATAAGAAGCTCAACAGAAAATAATTCAATTAGTCTGAATTTGTGCCTGAATAATAGCAATACTTGGTCTGTTTCTTATTTACTGGCTATGAGTAGAACACGCCTCAGCTGGTTCAAACTGGCTTCTGCTGCACTTCAGTTAACTGTTGCTTAACTATTGAAATTGTAATTGCCTAAGCTTATAAAACATTCACAAGGCCATTGTGGATGTCATGTTGTAGCTCGCAACATAAGTTGACTGAACTCAAATAATAATAATTAGTGTCGTGAAATGATGGGGTCAAGAAATAAAGGAAGGCCGTATGTCAACATCATATGTATGGTTAGAAAGACATGATCAGCTGAATATCTTTGATCCTAGTGCTCATGTCTTGTCATGATTCTGCAGGTATACTTGGATACTCAGACTTGGATACTTGGCTGCCTTAGTAGAATTTTCTGCACTACAAATGTTTTATCACTTTGCTCACTCTGGTGTTAACAATATGAGCTTTTGTAAACATCCTGCTGAAATTTAAGAATGGTACACTCCATCTCTACCTGTTCCATGAACATTATGTGCAGCATTCTGTGTGCTCTGGATTACCTTGTTTAAAATGTTTACGTTAATAGAATATATGGGTTAGTTAATAGTTTTTAAGACTATTTTGTTACTGCATTCAATGTGCTATAAAAATACTGGGGTTTATTTTGGTAAACTGGCTTTTCTGAGAGTAAGAGCTGGCATGAATGAATGTTGAGAGGATATGGCGAGTGTGATTATCTTTCAATTATATGAAAGGGCATTTCATTATACAAATAAACAATCCATGCCCCCCCCCCCATTGTAACATTTGGTATAGCCCATGAAATCAGATTTCTCCTCTCTCTCTATTTTTATTTATTTATTTATTTGTTGTTGTTGTTTATTTTTGCTCTTCAGACACTACTCTGACTAAAAAAGAGTCACTCATCAATTGCCTCCATGATTTCCTCCTGACAACCTACATTTGAAAACTGTTTATTATGAGTACAATGCTGTACCTTTTAATCTAGGCATTCTCTCTTTGATCATGTTGGATTTTTAGCAACAAATAGTTGCATTTGTAAGACAATAAGTATGACCTTCTTCTAGAAATTAAATACATTAGCATAAAGCACAAAATGCCCATTATTTTGCTCTGTGGAAGACAACGGCTATCCCTTTGTTCGTGACTTAGTTGCTTGAAGTGCTAATGCTCAGTTTTACAGTACCCATGATCCTAAGCAATGGTAAAGTTACCTTGGTACCAACAAGGACATTTATAAGTGCATGGGATGCTGCCTTAATGTTGTGAATGTACACAAAAATGGGAGTTGCCCCAAATTTTAGACATGCATAAAATGCTACGAAGATGAGAATGAACAGGAATGTGAAAATATATCCTGAATAATAAGAACAGATTCTTGTTGTGACAAATACAAGTGCTTTCTTATGCTCATTGAGAGATATCTTGAAAGCTACTCAAACTTACAAGGCTCAATTTGAGTTAGGTCAGGTAGGAAGTGTTTTGTAATTGGCTCTTTTATTATTAATTTACTTTTCAATAGTGGCATGTGTTGACATGATTCAGCCATGTGGCAATAGTTCCTAAAGAGCAACAGAACATGTATAGACATCTGCATTGCAGTGCTGGGTCTTTTGGAGATCCAGTGTGAAATGCGTGTGGCTACACTGTTAGAATGGTGTTTTAATTTATATAAGCAATAATTACAACTGACTTTCAATGTGAAAGTCATCAAGTCTTGCAAAATTATGAGGTTTTCCTTTAGCCATGTTCCCTGCTTATCTGAGCTTGTGTAGGGAGGCTCCGTCTCATGCGTCTGAAGGGTCTCCTTTTCTAAGGAGGCTGAGTTTTGTCTTCTTGGCAACTGCAGGTGCTGAACTTGGCTTATTATGTGAAGGAACATCTAAACATCTAAGTTCAGTAATGCTAAACCACACCGTGTTTATGCAAGTTGTTTCTGAGCTGTGTGTCTTTGTTCTGTATTCTCTCTCCCCTGCCCCACTATGAACTATAAGTTCTTTAGATCATAGGACTGAGACATTTCAGTAATTTTTTTTCTAAAAAAAAAAAAAACTAAAATGAGAACAGATGTAATTTGCTCTTTAGTCAGATGTCATGTTACTATATGCATAGAATTAATGGTAAACACAGAGTAAGACTGCAACTATAGGCCTAACTGTTCACGTACAGTAAAAAAAAAAAGTCATGTAGATGAAAAAAAATTTTACTTCAATCTAAAACCAGATGGATTTCATGTTATCTAAAATTAAAACTGTAATATGTAGGAGTTTTATATTTCATTCAAATGGCTAATAAGTGATCAGAAAATATCCCATAACATATACACTAAGGTCTCTAGAGCATTTTAAAATGCAGCACCATGTCTTGTATTCTTTACTAGGGAGCTTGTGTTCATAGTTTCTTATCAGTTTCTGGACACTAATATATGCAACATCTCAACAATTTATCTCACAATGCAAACCTTCCAGTCTTTTTAACAGACAATATTTCGAAGCAAACAAATTCACATATACTCTGGGGAGAGAATGAGAAGACAGGCAGCATGCTAGGTCATTTTCTCACCAGTTAGGTAAACTACCACCTCTCAAGGACATGCTACATTGTCCACAAGCAGTGGTTTCTTATCATTCCTTCTACATTTGAAAACTTGGGGATCTCGGGACTAAACCCTAAAAAATGTGCCATCAGGTGTTTATACTCAACCTCCTTTTGCTCAGTGGAATTTCGTGAGTAGCTGCACGGTCTGTTGGAGATCCAGTGTGAATCTAATGCTATGTCCGACTCTTGACTACCTTATGACTGTCCAAAACGGCTTGGAACAATGGTTTCTAACAGCCTGCGATAAAGGACAGTCGCTAATTCAGGCATTAACGATGTTGAAAATGTCCAAAAGTAGTGTCTATGAGGTTAGTAAGCGCTGTGACCTGTTTTTGCTACATGCTTTAGAGCAAGGGTGCCCAGCTCTGATACTGGAGAGTCCAGCACACTGTGGTGATTTTCCTGCTTTAACTTACCTACTACACCTGGTAATTAGCTGATGAGTTGATTCATTATTTTGAGAGAGAAATCAACAAATTGTCCTGGACGTTTGTCTTCTTGGCCCTGGAGTTGGACACTCCTTCCTAATTGTAGTTCAAATGAGAGCTAATGGAAACAGTTGTATTTGTAAAGATCTGCACCAGTTTATGATGAACGGTTAATTTATTATTTAGGTGTATTCTGTCCTGTAGGTGATGAACAGATAGATTTGTCTTGCTCCCCCTAGGGTTAAGTCAGAGTGGTGCATCCTATCACCCCTGTGTTTTCTGAAAAATGGTATGGTCTGCAAGGAGCAGTAATTTTCCATCCTGTTTGCTCACTGCAATTTACTGCAGTGGGGGAGGGGACAGCTTCCCGCTTTCATTGTGTGTGTGTGTGTGTGTGTGTGTGTGTGTGTGTGTGTGTGTGTGTGTGTGTGTGTGTGCGTGCGCGTGTGTGTGTGTGTGTGCGCACGCACGCGCGTGTGTGTTTTAATATTCTTTTGTGTCAAATGAAGCATTTTGGTTATTGGCACAAGTATTTTTCACATCTTCTACATGACCTTTTAAAATGTATAGATTCTAAGCTTTTATTCGTTTAATTTCTCTGTGCTCAGGATGCAATGTTTCAAAATCCTTTGTACTGTATAACCATGCAGCTTGAAATGGCATTAGGATTGTGAGATTGTGTCTGTACGAGTGTTTCAACACTGTTATCTGGTGTTGCTGGCAGAACCACAAAGAATGTGCTCCACCCGCCAGCCAACATGGTAGAGTCCGAGCTGAATTCCCCTCCCCCTCATTTCTGTGTCTCTCTCCCTCTCTCTCTCTCGCTCGGTCTCTCGCCTATATATTGACGAAGAGAAAGGGTAGACACACTCGCATTCTCTCTTTCGCAAATGACATTCATGGCCTACATCTGAAGCTTACACAGGTTTATATTTTAGATTCCTCTCAAGTTGTCGTGGAGGGGTAGCTGCACTATTTTTGGTATTTTTCCCTTTTTTTTTGTGTTTCTTCGATAATTTTTTTTTTCATTTTTTACTTGTCTTTCCATTATGTGGCAATTATACTGGGCAGCATGTCTTATGTGGTAGCCACATAAGCGTGAGAGTAATGTTTTGCTGTTGTAACACTTACCTTGTGGTTGGTGTCACAGGTCTGCTAGCATGAAGGCGGCACGGGCTACTTAGCAATCATATTACTCCGGACTCTTTAATTTTTTTTGCGATTTTTGTGAAGATCACCAAGGTTTTATGCATTGTTGGCTGACTTAGATTCTAGGATTTCATTTAATCATTGCTGTGGCTTCATTATGTTGTGTTCTTCAAATTTTGCTTTGTTCAATGTTTGGTCTTGTGAGACAGATTTCAGTCTTGTGCCATCTTGTGTTGAGTGTGAGGTGTACGTCTCAACACCCCTGCCATTTAGGAAAATGGTATGCTCTGTGTGGCTGTAATTTTACACCCTGCTTGCAGTGTGCTGTGCTAGTGGGGGAGGGGTTAGTCTGAAGGGATTAGTTTTCTGCTTTTGCAGGGTTGTTTTTCACCTTCTTTTTTCATCTTTCACAAATGGGGAAATTGAGTTTTGTTTAAGATATTCCAGGTGTATATTTTGGAGTGCTGTTTTAATGTATAACTGCTCTGAATTTGCAGTTTTAAATTTGCACTTTGATTTAACAAAGTTTTCATGGCTTGATTTTGTGTGGATCTGTTTTTGTGGTACTGTACTGTGTGTAGCTTGTGCTTTTGGATTGGGCCTGTGTGGGTGTTGCTACACCATGTTCTGGTGTTACTGTTCAACACCCTGACACATGGTAGAGGTATATCGGACTTCCCCTTCCCCTCCCCCTTTCTTGTTCTTTCTCTGTTGCTCTCTTGCACTCGCGCTCCTGTGTACATGTGGTGTGCTCTTTGGACTAGACAAGCCAGGCTTGCTACCTCACTCGCATTCTTTCTGTTGGAGCTTATTATGGCCTACTAGAGAGAAAGGATAAAGAAAGGTTTTTAGATTTAGTCTTTTGGGGTTTTTTTTTAATATGTCTACAACTGGTCTCCTTGCATTATACTTTTCTGTTAAAGATTACCACTTGCAAGCATTCAGAATGTTATCATTAGAATTACTTCTGTCTTTTTTTGAGAGGGTTAATGTACTATTTTTTAATATATTTATGAAATCAAGTTTGTTGATTAAATACAGATTAGCAAAATAACCAAATGTGCTCAGTAAGGTTTTTTTGTTGTTGAAGAAGAATTGACATCACATTTGATAGCGATGATGCTAGCTTGAGCCCAACACGTTCAATGCTTTGAAATCGAATTGGGTTTTTGGCTATGTCACACCTTAGGCTGAAAAACTCTTGAGAAGTAGAGTCGGTGTGCTTCATCCTACTTTTCTCACAAGATTGCGTAATATTGTACGCCAGTGAACAAACACTTTTAACGTTGCAAATATCTTGCTGTTTACCGAACACAGAGCCCCGGTCTGTTGAGATTGTGGTGCTTTGAAAGTTTTCATCCAACATTTGGAGAGTAGGGTCCTCTTCTTCTTCTTCTTTGGGCTCTTCTTTCTATGTCTTTGGGGTTCCAGTTCTCACAAATCTCAGGAGCACATAGATTTTGTCATCTGGAATCACTTGCAATCTTTGGAGAGGGCGAACGTAGTCTTGAATCCATTGAGGACAGGCAATGCAGTTCATTTTGATGTCCCTCTTTGCGAAAGGATTTTTAAAAATTGCTAATGAGAGCTTTCACCTCAACGTTAGAATATAATGGGGCCATGTTGGCTGTTCCTTTAATTTTCTTTGAAACACTGAGACCAGCCGGGTGCAATTGTGGATTATATTTGAATATTTGAACGCTTTTGATTTTGGTATTGGTAAACAACGAGATGTTTTTATAACCATTTATCTACGTTTGGACAAAATATTTCAAGGTCCAAAGAAAAATGTCAAACTCAAGGGCTGTGGTTTACACAGGCAACAATTATGCTAACTAATTAAATGAAGCTAATTAATCAGGAAAGATCCTTTTAAATATTGTTGTGAATCATGCTCATTAATAGAAGCCATAATATGCAGAGGTATTATTTTCAGTTCAAACATTTAGTCTAAAAGAAAATAGCTATGTAGTATTATTGTAGTGAAGGCTTATATTAAAAAAAAATTACCAGGGTACCTTATAACCTGCTTTATCATGAAGAGTTATTTCCATGTCATCCATGTGACTTAGTTGTGTGTAACTTCATGTAGGGGAGGAGTTAGGATCCTTCCATTTACCATGTTTTGGTAATTTTATTTGGCTAAAATCTGCACAATTTAAGCACAAATTTAAGCTTAAAAAGCACAATTTAAGTTTTCAGTGTGCTGTTACAGTTTGATTTCAAACCTGCATTGTTTAGTCAACTGACGTTTTTTTGGTTGTCAACTTCTAAAGGAAAAATCCATTAATCTTATTCAATGCAAAAGATTCAAGACCTCAAGCTTTAGTGATGAGCTCATAAAATTGGATGACTACATTTTGACTGGGCCTCAAGGTGAAGGATGTCTCCTCAGAGGAGGTGGAGGTTCAGAGTTGAGGAAGTTACCTTAAAGGAAGTGGAGATTATAAGAGGTGGATAATGTCTCCTCAGAGGCGGTGGAGATTCAAGGTGGAGGAAGTTGGTCTACCTTAGAGGAAGTCAAGATTAGAGTGGAACAGTGAAAGGTTCCACAGTAGTGGCTAAGTTAGATTATGCTCTTTGCTTCATTATATAACATTAGAAGGCCACCTGTGGATTAAAAAGATTTGTCTTTCAGTGTTTTATTTTTTATTTGTTTGGTTGCTTTTTTCATAATTTGTATTTGGTTTTGTTATTATTGATGAACTGTAAAATACCTATAGTGTATTCAGTAAATGAGTCTATTGTGGTGTCTGAGAGGTGGTACATAATTTTCCCCCCAGTATGCACCACCAGTTTCTGGTTGCTCATTACTTTTTCAGGGAGTTCATTACTTGTGGCAGAGGTGGTAGCAAATATCATAGTTTGGAGGCTGCATTGTTGCTCTATATGACATCTTAGTGTGAGAAGAACATTGATGATGCCATATTGAAGTCATCTTTAAATTACTGGACTTAACAGAGTGGGGGGGGGTATTTTTTGTCATTCTTGAACTAATTAAAAACTTGGGCAAGGAAATCAAACCCTATATTCCCACTTGTTCAGACAAGTGGAAAATGTTTTGACATGTAGGAAATCAGAGAATTATTGCTGGCAGTTATGGGTGGTGCTTCTTAGAATAACTTGGCATATTGATGTACTTTTTAGGGAAGACCATGGTGAAAACACCAATATCATTATGGAAACACACATGCCAGCGGGGGCTATAGGAATGGAGAATCGTTTTGCTTGTGGAGAAAATACTACAGGCTCCAAAGAATGTACTGGCCCAGGAGTGGCACACACCTGACATGGAGACAGATCACTGGAGCAGAATGTGATCATGTCAGTGAAGTTGAACACTCGGACTATAGTGGAGAGGTCTGCTTTAGTAAAGTGCTAGGCCTCTTCTAATATTCCGTTATTGCACGGCAGGATCTGTGTGCTTGAGACGGGTTTGAAGAGCCTGTGCTCATAGCTGTGTGATGCCATGCAACATTATTTGGGCCACATGAAGGTTTATATGAAGAACATATTGATCCATGATTGGCAGAGTTGTTGCCTTCAATATATTTGATTGATCGGTCCGTAGTAAGATTCGTCTTGCTCCCTCTTGTGTTGATACAGAGCTGTGCATCTCCACACCCCTCTCCTTTGTGAAAGTGGTACGATCTATCCCTGGCTGTAATTTTCCACTCTCTTTGTGCAGCTGTGGGGGAGGGGTTAGTTAGTTATCTATTTTCACAGTGTCGTTTTTAGCAACATATAGAGCCTATTTTCTGTTCTTTTGTTTTTTGTTTTATTTGTTTGCTTGTTTTGTGGTTTCATGTCTGTTGTGGTTTCATGTTCTCTGGAATATATAGTGTCATGGTTACTGATTTAATTCATTTGCACATAAATGGAGTGGCACAATGTGCTTTGTGCTAGTTACTGTGCTGATAACCCTACAGCATGTGGTGGTGTTAATAACACCTTAAAACAATATGCTCCACCCAGGCGTACGAGTCGTAGTTAAGCTCCCCTCCCCCTCCTGTTCTCTTTCCCTCTGTCTCGCGCCTACAGGGCTGGGCCCTTTAGGGCTGAGAGGCTAGCTAGCTTTTATGCATTCTTTTTGTAGCAGGTGATCATGGCTAACTACTAGGTGAGAATTATCAGAGGTATCAGGAGTTTTTGTTGCTTTTTATCACCGGTTCGTGGTTCTCCCTGTGTTACCTCTTTTAGTTTTGAATTTTAAAATATATATATATAGTTATAGTATGGAATGGTCGAGGGAGGGTGAATGATAATTTAGGTCTTTGTACGTACTTTGTTGTAACTGTCTTACGAAATTTTTTAAATAATCATTTTAAAAATATGTTTGATTGGTCTACACTCATAGTAGGAAAACAATGTTATTGACATGTTAGCTTGGTTTAGGCAGGCAGTCATCAGCAGGGCTTACAGTGATACAATTCATTAACTATTGAAAAGGCTAGTTAGTGATCACTCCATGTGAGATCACTACAAAGGTGAAGGAGAAAGAGGAGGAGCTTGTGCTTAATGGATTGTTTAAACGTGCCTTTGAGAGGTAACTCTTGTGCACGCAGGAGAGCCTTGCAATGAGAAGCCAGCATAACCATGAGCTTTTATACACTTTGATAATAACAAAGTTGTCTTGGAGCTTTTTTGGTCATTTTTTTGTATTATTAATAATATACCTATTGACTGTAAAGTCTTCTGCCTTGCTCCCTCTTGTGTTGAGCTTGAATTGTGCACCTCAACACCCCTCTGTTTAGAAAATGGTATGATCTGTGCATAGCTGTAATTTTCCACTCTGCAGTTGCAGTATGTGGTCACTATGCTGCAGTGGGGGAAGGGTTGGTTTAGTATGTCTCCTCCCCCTAAAAAAACTATTCTAAAGCTACAGTGGGAGTCTGTGTGATGTCTTTTAAGCATTATTCTATAGAGTATGTAGTGAAAATGTATTGATTGAGAAAAGATCTCCTAGAATTATTTGTTATATGGTGTTATATGGTTTGCAATCCCCCCCATTAGAATCTGATACAGTGTCTTGTTGTGTGTTATCGTCTGTATGCCTGTTCCCTTTGCACTTTGTTGTGATGTCACTGACAACAGCTCGAAAGTATGTGATACTGCTTGCAGCACATTGTGCTCCTTGATGGAGAGTTTTGGTTATTCCCACACCACCATATAATTAATGGGTTTTGATTTTCCTCATTCAATTGCAATTGAGACTCATGATCTGTTGCATGATTATTAGCAACTGTTTAGTTAGTCTCTCTTCAGTTTGGGATATTAAAAGTCCTTAATGGCGAAGGAGTCAGAACTGATTTTATGTAATATTGCATAAATATTAAATACGTAGTGTTATACATGGATTGTTAGGTGTGTAAGGGAATCGCACGATTAATTTGAATTTTTTCACTTGCTGTATCAGCCTTTAATTTGGTAAATTCCAATATATGGAGATGGGACAAATATCTTTGGCCTTGAAACATCTAAGCCAAGCCTGGGCTTTGGGACATGGTACTGAAATAGGGGCTTACGTTTGGACCAGTGGGAATTGTAGCCTACCATCTGCATGCAGTCAGTAGGACGGTTTTTTTGTGTGTCTGATGGATTTGCTCCTCAGTGGTTTTGGGTTGCTGTGTATGGAGAGTATGCACACTCGGAAAATTCACAATACAGGAACTTTACTTTGTTTGATCTATTTAGTGAGTTCATTTTGATGGCTATTAAGGCTAAAGTGTTTATAGTTATTACGCATTTCTAAGTGGAACAGGAAATAGAAAGAGGAAGGTGTCTTAGGTTGAGAACCTTTATGTATTTTTGTTTTTTTTATCTGTAGTTTTTTATTTGTTTTGTCTTTTTAAAACATTGCAGAAATTTGTTTTGAACTACAACTTTCTCCTCAACCCTAGTTGCTCGTTTGGTTAGAAGGCTTTTCTGACGGTAAAGATCCATTCCGAGATACTTTTGACTTTTACAAAACTGCGTTTAGGGCACAGCAGCTTGTAAGTGGTGTTAAGATTAATGTGGTTTTTATAAACCATGGGGTGGAAAAAACAACATAATAAAGACAACATAATAAAACATGACTATCAAAAGGGGGGAGCAGGTTATGTAACCTCAGCATAGTAGGAACGAAAGGAGCAGAATCAGAGATGATTTCAAAGACAAAGCTCCTTGAAATGTACATTTCTCTTTGAAATTAATTGGAAGCAAAACATCAGCACCATCAAGCTACGGTCACGTGTAGGCTAAGCTAACGGCCTTGTGAGGAATGATTCAGCTTTAGCAGCTGCATAGAATTAAGCCCTGGCGGCCATCTTGAGTCTACAGTGAGAGACAGACTTGTTTCCCGTACTGCTGTAGGGGAGGGGAGGTGGTGTGCCACAGCAAGACTGGAATGGGGATGTTACAGTTACAGTCCAGCAGCCATTTTGGGGGGATTGTTTTGTGGTGCTTACATAGAGGAAATGGAAGAGGAAGGAAAAAAGTAGTGCCTTTATGTTCATTCTTTCTTGGTCAATGTGTGTAGCAGATTAAATAGGGTGAATTAGGAAACCTATGCATATGTATTTAATGCATTATCCAGTAAGGCAAATATTGCTTTACAGGTGTGTCCGTTCTTGGCATAGATTTCATGCATGTTTAGGTGCCTTGCACCCATACATTTGCTAATTGATAGTTCTCAGGTCACGACATTGAGCTGCTACATTTCTGTCAACATGCATTTTCGCTCGTATACTAAAATAATTCTGGATTATTCCAGTTTACTGATCGCTTCGGTCCTGAATCTCAAAGAAAGGTCTTGATTTGTAAGCTTCCAGGCTTTTCGTTGTAAAGTATTATGCAGTGTTGGTGTTAAGTAAAAGTCTAGTCCATCCCATCCATTGATTTTTCAACAAAACAAGAAAAAACATGGTTGTCATGGACACTAGACTTTGGGGACAGGATACGAGTGTTCCGACAGGAAGTGAGAGGTGTTGGAGGAGGAGACGCTGCTCTACGCAGCTGTCGGTGCGTCTGTGAGGCAGCAGACATGCAGCCCAGCTCTGTGCTGCACTGCAGCACTGCAGAAGCAACAGTGCAGCTGCCGTATGCACCTCAGCCACACGCAGAGAACCGACATCCATCTGAGCTCACGATTGATCCCGGGAGCCTGGTGATGTCAGCTAGGTTAGCCTAAACGTGATGCATGCTGGTATGCAGGCACAAACGAGGCTTCGTTTAAGAGCGCTATTAAAACGCGCCATGTTTCTGAAAACGGGTGCCGTCGACGGGGAGGTGGACGTGGATATTTCTAGCTGAGGGAGTAACCATGACCGCCCCAAGCTTTTGATGGATTGACTGAACTATTTCTAGTCTGTTCGTAGATCCACAAAAAGAACTTTTAAAAACGCTGTAGCAAAAATGCTAAAGATGTTTTGAATATTATGTCCCTGATATGCTTAGCAAGGCTAATAGGTCGCTAATAGGTCGCATGTGTTATGGCAGACAAGGCTTCAAACTGAAAAGGGGAGAGGCCTCAGGTGTGGTGTAAACCCTGGTATTCTCTCTCTCTCTCTCTCTCTCTCTCTCTCTCTCTCTCTCTCTCTCTCTCTCTACCCTGATATGCTTATCTGGGCTAATAGTTTGGATCGTATGTGTTATGGCAGGAAAGGACAGGGGACTCAGGTGTGAAGATGAAAACCATGGTACTCCATATAAAGGAGAATTTTAACCTTTTCTCTCTCCTCTTTAGATTCCAGACCAATCCTGTGGTCAAATCCATGAGCACAGAGGTACACGGCAACAAAGCAGTCAGGTGAGACATAGTATTTTGCAAGCCGTATGCAGCTTTGACATTTTATTCCCGTTAAGTCCTTATTTGTAGTGTTGGATATGTTGTCCACCAATTTTTTTTACCCTGTTATAACTTTGGCCATGATAGGTACATATATTTATCACCTTGCGTTATGATAGAGTTCCAGACAAATATAAGCTTAGTCTTGAGTCCAGGTTCAGAATTGCTATTAGAACTTGCAAAAAGATCACAGCATTACATAAACGGTCACTGTTGTCACTAGCAGACTTTATAGCCTGCTGTCCTGATTGGTTGTTTGTTAGACCAATGAGAGTAAAGGGGGAGGAGACTAATTCTGGGTTTTTAGCCCTTGCTTTTTTTTTTCTCTCTAACAGAAGCATTTTGCACTGCCATTGTAGAGGAACCACTTGGGTTTAATGCTAGTTTGATAGAGGAAGTAGATTAATTTTGAACTTCATATAATCTCACCATCATCTTATTTTGGACTGTCTGATCTCTGAGATGCTCTACATATCTTCAGTTGTAAAGTCTATATTGGACTTTCTCTCAGGTTAAATTGTCTTTCAAGGACTTAACTGAGTTAGTGGCATTATAGAAATGGCAGCTAGAGATTTATTGTTTTTACAGGGCAGCAGAAGTATCTAGAACAATCCTAAGAGGCATCTAGGTTGCAGAGTGCCACCTAGTGGTACATCTTGGGCTATGTCCTTAATAAGGACAGCTATTTTAGACAAATTAAGAAGACGTTACAGCTGAGAACTTAACTAGATCAAATTTAATATTTAGTAAGACCTTCTCCGTTTTACTATTTGATGTTACCCTGCTTAAACCAATTTCTCTGTCTTTCCAGTTTAACCAGGTGAAAAATGGAAGTTGCTGTGCCAGAAGAGCCTCAGAAGAAAATTTTCCGGGCTCGGAAAACAATGAAGATGAGTGACCGTCAACAGCTGGAAGTGCTTCACAGCACTTTGGCAACAGTGTCCCCCAGCCCGACTGCATCCTCTTCCTCACTGACCCAGACGCCGCTGGTGAACGGAACGCACACAGAGGATGGACAGAAAGGGAGAGAGAAAGAGAAGGACTTGAACCACAAAGAGACAGGGTCAAAGTCTCCTACCTCTCTCTCCACGGGTTCTTCCCCTCTCCCGTCCCTCTCGCTTTCTCTCTCACGATCGCCCTCGCCAGCTGTTAGCCAAAGTCAAAACCCATCACCCTTGCCTTCTGTGAAGAAAGGGTTGGAGAAGGGGAAAGCTGAGGAGAAAAAGGGAGAGAAGGAGAAGAAAAACGAGAAGAAGCTGGAGGAAGCCAAGACTGACGAGTCGCAAGTGAGTGCAACCCGTTGTTGCAGTGCTAACAAAAGTAGATCCTGAAACTTTCTGTACTTTCTTTCAGTTCATCGTGCCAAATCCTGCAGACCACATGAACCCAGGGGCATATGTTGCTTTTATAAAAGAATGCTCTGAACACAAAAATTACACTATTCATGAAAAGAGAAGATAAAAAAAAAACATTTTGCATAGTTTGCCGTTTGCTATTGTAAAACTTGTCATCATGCAAACGCTAAAAGATTTCCAATGGAGAGCCTCCCCTAAAACAATTTTAGTCCAAACTTAAATTTATTGCAAAACGGTGGTGTAATTTGTGTTTTTGTGTTTGAGCAAATGGTGTCTTTTTGTGGTACACTTGGTAAGTGGGATCCCTCTTTTCCATTCCAGACATCTTCATCTTTACATGGTGGGTCTCGTTTGGCATCAACCAAAAACGGCGACTCAAAAAAGACCACGGACCAACCGTTAAACAGGGAGCTGGCTGCAATGGATACAGATGCCTCCCTCGAGAATGGTTCTGCAGAGGAGAAGGAGGAGAAAAGCAGTAAGGACTCCTCCTCTCCTTCAGGCTCTCCAGCTGGCAGTATGGAGTGTGACCCGGAAGTGAAAGAAGGCTTCCTTTGCCTTAGTGAAGAGGATGAGAGCCAAGGGGAGCGGGATGAGGTGAAAGAAAAGAGTGAGGAGAAGATGGATATGGATGCTAAGAAAGAGGAGAAGAAAGATACAGAGAAAGGCTGTAAATCGGCAGATGGCACAGGTAATTTGTGCCCATCCAGGAGTAATGGGAAATATGGGGAAAAAATGGAGGAATGCTCCAGTTCTGTCAGAAACGTAGTGCCACCTAGAGATGAAGCAGTCACTGGCATACTGCTGCATGTCCTCCCATTTAAACCTGCTCTGTGCTAGTGCTAAGGTACAAACCTGCTCTACGCTAGTACCAAGGTACAAGTGCACAGCTGATTTTGGATTTTATGCCGTGCTCTTCACATTAGATTTAACTGCCGTAGGCTTAGTGATTCAGAAAGGTGCCTCTTCGCTGAGCTAAGAATCCATTATTTTCCACTAACGCCCTGTATGCACTGTTTAGGAGGCAGTGCGGCGAGGTTCTGCTGCCACCAGAACGTAACCTTGTTACAAACAATCCAAGTCTGAAATGATTAACCATCCTTTATGGAATGTTCCCAATGAAACAAATCTGCTGCCCCCTTTTCCATAGGTAACAGCAGCCCTGCGGGAAAGAAGAGGTCCTTTTCACCAGAAGTGGGCAACGACGTACGGAAGGATAGTGGGAGTAAGGAAGTGAGAGACGGGAAGAGAGCAAGGGTGGAGGGAGTGGAGCTGGAGGCCCAGCTTGAGCTAAAGATCACCGCCAAAGCAGGCAGCCGCTTGAAACTAGAGAAGGTCTGCTCGCTTGTTTATCCCCCCCCCCCCCCTCCCTTTATTCTTTTGTATTTTTAAATATTTCTTCACTTGAGACATTTATTCGTGTTCAAAGACTTGTCATGTCGTCCCAACCCCCTTCTCCTCCTCCCCGTTCAGGTGGTGCAGCAGCTGGTGGAGGAGCGTCTGCGCATTTTGCAGCTGACCGTGTTTGACCGTAATCTGCAGGACCTCAAGGAGAGGGTGGAGAAAATCGACACAGTCACCAAACAGCAGAATGCTCTCCAGCACATTAGCACACTACAGGTGAGTCCTGTTCTAGGCCCCGTTCTTCCTTGTATGCTTCTAGTTTTACTTCTCGGGTTATAAAATGGAAAGACCTTCACCCCAGTGAATCTGGAGACAGCTGCGTCAGTTAAATCTAGGCTGACCATATTTTCATTTGGGAAAACCAGGACACCTTGGAGCGCATGTTGCTTGCGTACTGACAGTCACGCTGTCTACATTGTGATTAAGAACAGGGCTGCCCTCATACGTAGCGCTGTGCGCAGTGCCATAGTGCCTGTACATTTAAATTGTAATGGTCCAATGAAGGTAATTTAAAAACCAGGACATTTCCTCACTTACAGGACGTGAAATACGGACATGTCCCGGGAAATACAGACGTTTGGTCACCCTAGTTATATCCAAATTCAAAAGTAGGCTAGTTAAAACAATAGTTCGGAAAAAAATTAAAGAGGCTGCATGAGGATCCAGTTTTTGCATTTGAAGGTAGCAACTAAATATTTATTCTGAAAGTAGCTGTAAATTGTGGCAAAATCAATAACAACCAAATAGGTAACGTGCTTAAAAAAAAAAAAAAACATGTTTATGGAGGTTAACTGATAATTCTACATTTTTCACAAGGTAAGTTAACTTTGCTAACTAATGCCACAATTGGACGACACAAATTCAACCCAATTAGACATGATTTTGTCACAGCAACCCACATTTCTAGTGTTGGGAATGAGGAAAAGGCCTTGTAGTGTGACACAAGAACAGCAGTGTAGCATCTAAGAGACCACATGACACCCCATGATGTGTTTCTTGATGTCGACCAAATGGATGACATAACAGGAGCTGTGTTTGCGATTTCTTTAATTCAACTAATTCATCAGGTTCAGAATTTACTTATGGTGCTTCCAGAGACTCAGAGATGCAATTTATAGATCTCCCCTAAACACCACACATTCAAAATTTTTGGTAGACACTACAACTTACCAATGTTCCCTAAACATCTCACATGCTAGTACATGCTAGCCAGGTGGCTACACACAGAGAAGCCTCTAATCCCCACTGAGTGTGGCCAAGTATTTGTTAGTTAGAAATATTGAGACCTTCTGTTTATATACAGCGAGCCTGGTGGCAGGCTATTATTTAATATTCTTGACCTGTTAACACATTTATTACCTTAAGTTCTCTTTGAACGCTAGACAGACCACAACGTCCTTTTCGTGACATCCAGGCAGGGGTCCACAATTGTTTTTATCTTCTGAACCAAAAACTGCCAGCATCTGTAGCCATGACTTGACCATTTCTTGACCCTCCTCTTCATCAACCTACGAACTCTGAGGAGAAAGTGAATGATGATTGGTAGGCATCAAACATGGTATTTCCTGTCTCCCAACCAATACACGGCAAGAATTTGGGCACTGAGATTGCCTGATCTGACATTTGTGAAAGACAAAAATATTTAACCTGGTCCAGGCATATGTAACCATTGTCTGTACTTGCTAACTTTCAACCCAATTAAACGTAACTCCTGGAACTTAAGTTATATAGGTACAATTCAAAAGACATAAACTGTTGATGCAAAATGATGGGCTGCCCAGTATTCCTCGTGGCATTTTTCCTGACACCATTGTATTGAATGGTAATGTAAATGAGGTGTTCAGCTGCTGTGAATACATTAAAAAAAACCAAGTTTCTCAAAACCACGTATACCATCTTTCGCATATATTCATATACACAAAAAGAGGTGTTTGGTATTGAAGATTCCAGGATCACCATTAATTTCTTTATAGACAAGACAAAAACATTAAACACGAGGAATATGAATGACCATTCAGATTCCAACTGTGGTACTCTAGCCTGCAACCAATATAGATGGGCTATGTGTAAATTTAGTAACACAGCCACTAAAATAACAATTGATCCTTTTGTTCCAATTATCACCCATTCATCATCATGCATTAATGCAGGAGTTGTCTGTTGTATTTCTTGTAAAAGGTGTAATCACCTTTGTATTGGGGAAACCAAAAGATGGCTTGCTTATTGGTTTGTTCAACACCTTCAAACCATCAGGATTAAGGATTTGTCATTTCCAGTGGCAAGGCATTTAATACTAATGAACATTGTATTAATGAAAATACCTGTTTGCATAGCCAAAATTAGGAAAATCAAAGGAAAAGAACTGATCTCCATACTTGGAACTTAAAAACCCCATGGAATGAACATTATCAAATAAAATCAAATATATCAAATATAATCAAACACATGTTGTCACAAAGCGCTTTACAGGATTTACAAGGTTAACAATACTATGGGTCCAAATCCCTAATGAGCAAGCCAAAGGCGACAGTGGCAAGGAAAAACTCCCTATGATGGTGGGGAATAGGAAGAAACCTTGGGAGAACCAATACTCAAAAGGGAACCCATCCTCCATTGGGTGGCCCGTTAACACACAAATTACACAAAAACAAATTATACAGATGAATACACAAGTTACAAACAAATCACACAATCAGACTAAGTATAAGGTAACTAGAATTAAAGTTCAGGGTGTTGATTACACACATTATGATATGTGTGTATGTATGTTCATTCTTCATGTTACTTTGTTTTACTTGGTTCAAGCTAATATAAGCTAACAGTCATTTAAAATTAACTTGGTGCGATTATAATGTGGTTAAAAACCACATATACAAACCTAAGTGCACGTTTCATGTTTGCAAAGCAAACATACACACTCTGCTCAAAAATAAAGGGAACACTAAAATAACATCCTAGATCTCAGTGAATAAAATATTCCAGTTGAAAATCTTTATTACATAGTGGAATGCGTTGAGAACAAAATAACAAAAATTATCAATGTAAATCTAAATTATTATCCCATGGAGGCCTGGATTTGGAATCGTACTCAAAATCAAAGTGGAAAATCAAATGACCAACTGATCCAACTTTAGTGGAAATTCCTCAAGACAAGTTAAAATGAAGCTCAGTAGTGTGTGTGGTCTCCACGTGCCTGTATGACCTCCCTACAATGCCTGGGCATGCTCCTGATGAAACAGTGAATGTTCTCCTGAGGATTCTTCTCCCAGACCTGGATTAAAGCGTCAGACTCCTGGACAGTCTGTGGTGCAATGTGGAGTTGGTGGATGGAATGAGACATGATGTCCCAGATGTGCTTGATTGAACTCCGATCTGGGGAATGGCAAGCCAAACCATAGCATCAATGTCTTCATCATACATGAACTGCTGACACACTTCAGCCACATGAGGCCTAGCATTGTCATGCATCAGAAGGAACCCATGGCCCACTGCACCAGCATATGGTCACACAGTGGGTCTGAGGATCTCATCCTGGTACCTAATGGCAGTCAGGGTACCTCTGGATAGCACATAGAAGTCTGTGTAGCCCTCCGAAGAAATGCCTCCCCACACCATTACTGACCAAACCGGTCATGCTGGAGGAAGTTGCAGGCAGGAGAACGTTCTCCATGGCATCTCCAGACTCTTGTCACATGTGCTCAGTGTGAACCTGCTCTCATCTGTGAAGAGCACAGGGCGCCAATGGCGAATCTGCCAATCTTGGTGTTCTCTGGCAAATGCCAATCGCCGTACATGATGTTGGGCTGTAAGCACAAGCCCCACTTGTGGACGTTGGGCCCTCATACCACCTTCATGGAGTCTGTTTCTGACAGTTTGAGCAGAAACATGGATATTAGTGGCCTGCTGGAGGTCATTTTGCAGGGCTTTGACTCTGCTCCTCCTTGCACAAAGGAGAAGGTAGCGGTCCTGCTGCTGGGTTGTTGCCCTCCTACGGCCCCCTCCGTGTCTCCTGGTGTAGTGTCCTGTCTCCTGGTATCTGCTCCATGCTCTGGACACTGTGCTGACAGACACAGCAAACCTTTTTGCCACAGCTCACATTGAAGTGCCATCCTGGATGAGCTGCACTACCTGAGCAATTTCTGTGGGTTGTAGACACCGCATCATGGTACCTCTATGGTGAGAGAACTGACAAAATGCAAAAGTGACTAAAACATCAGCCAGAAAGGATGAGAACAGACAAAAGGTCTGTGGTCACCATCTGCAGAACCACTCCTTTATAGGGGTTGTCTTGCTAATTGCCTCTCATTTCTATCTGTTCCATTTGCACAACAACAGGTGAAATTGATTCACAATCAGTGTTGCTTCCTAACTGAACAGGGTGGTTTCACAGAAGTGTGGTTGTTCCCAAGTGTTCCCTTTATTATATATATAGTAGTCTGGTGCAAGGGTATCTTGAATCCTGGCATATCTACGGTGCTATCTAGGATGCATTCTGTGATTCTGTGAACAGATGACAAAGCACTTTGTAACTCACTCTGGATAAGAGCATCTGATAAATGCCCATAATGTAAATGCAAAATGTACAGTGTACATTTAAGACACTTGAGTTATTTTCTTCACTCTCAGGCTTTCCATTGTTATTGGTTTCAGGCGAAGATTTCACGACTGACCAAGAAGTTTGGAGCTGCTAACCAGGCATCAGAGAATTCCAAAAAAGCTCAAGAGGTAAGCAGTCTTGCTCAAGTTACTAATCAGTGGTAGGCCACCATTTCTCTGATGGTGCAAACAACCAAAACATATTGCTTTATTGTTTTATTTATTGTTATATTGTAATGTTAATATATAGTGAATTGCTCATATCTGTTTCATATGTATGTTTCATATGTACTAGAAGAATAATTTTACAAAAGCAAGCTTTGGGTAAAAAATCTTGGGTAAGAAAGTCAGTATTTTAACTTTCTCTCTTTCGCAGGTCACTCCTAATAAGGCTACTGCCACAACCAACACTACACCAACAACTCAACGGTGAGCACATTCGACTAATGTCTGCCTAAAGCAAGCTTACTCTCTGGTTTCTCTGAAGGTTTGCCTTCAGCCTAGTCAGTAGGCCAATGCTCCCCCTTGTGGCTAAAATCCAGTTCTATCTACTTCTGATATCTGTGCTCCATTTTTTTTTTAGCTGTGATCATTTCACTTTTTGCCTTGTTTTCTTATCTATTGTGATGTCTTATCCTTGTTTTTTCAGGAAGTTGTAATATTGTGTGTTTTGTTACAGTACTGTAAGAACCACACTGGATGCCAGGCAGCCCAGTGCCCCTCCCAGTCAGACCAGTTCCACTGGTGAGGCTCTCTGAGTGTTCTTAGTCAAAGTCCTTAAAAATAAAAAAATAAAAAATTTTGTGAAGACAATTGAGAAAATGCATACCTAGAGTCTATTTATTTTACCAGCTTCTTGAACAGCTCGAACTGACCCATGGTGAAATGTGTGTCCTCTTTAGCGAGCCCAGCTCAGCCCAAGCCTCTGTCCACTCCAGCCACGTCCACCTCCTCCGCATTGGCTGCCCCGGCTCCAATTCTCCAGATCATCTCCAGTACCACAAGCTCCACCCCTGCCTCCTCCACCACTTCTCTGACTGGCCAGGCCCAGCCGGGCACCTTGCTGCTACAGACCCGCCCTAGCACGGGTGTCATGACGCCCAACACCGCAACACCAGGCAATCAGCCTATGTCAATTCAGCTGATTCAGCTACCACTGGCCATGGCTAACGGACAAGGAGGCACGATAGCAGGGGGCGTCGGCCTAATACCGGTGTCCTCGCTAGCGCCAGTTAACAGTATTAACAAGGCCAAGACCACAACGGCTACGACCTTCATACTGCAGAAGACTCCGGCGAACGTCGCCTCGTCCTCGACGGTGTCGTCCCTGTCGGCGACAGCCCCACCGGTGTCACTGGGCAGGGCTGTGTACCAGGGCGGGACGGGGGCCGTGAGTTCTCCCAGCGCCGCTGTTTCCGTGACATCGGCACGCACGCCAACACAGTGCGCCACCGTCGTCGGGGTGGCAACGGCCTCGTCGTCCCCAGCGACCATGCTCCCCGCAGCAACAGGGTCAGCAACGGCAGTAGGCGGGCCGGGTGCACCATCTGCATCCGCAATGACTTCCAAGACAGGTGTGTGTGTGTGTGTGTGTTTGTATACGATTGTGTGTGTGTGTGTGTGTGTGAGAGCTTATGCTTGATGAACTCAGTGAACCACATCTGTCACATGGCATTGTTTGTCATGTTAATGCAGCTTTGTAATTTGCTCAGCTAACGTTGGTTGAAGGCATCCCTGCTCATTTTCTCACACTCTCTCTCTTTCTTCGGCCCAGATAATCAAGCCTCTAATTCGACTCCTGCCAAATCAGCTGCTCAGGTACGTGTTGTGTGCCGAAACGTCACTTTTCACATTCCATTTGCACTTGTAATTGTGCTTGTGGAGTTTGTTGGTTTATTTATTGCTCTCTGTTTGTTCTGCAGGCTGCTCGACCCAAGGGCTCAGTCATAGACCTGACTGAGGATGATGATGACGTGCAAGGTAAATGACCACACATCTGCTCGACCTGTCTACCATTCCCAGGACTCTTCCTTATTTTCTCTTCATTTGTTATGGGTTTCTTGGCCATCTCACTCACTGGCTGCGTGTGTGTTGCAGTGACAGGTGTGCAGAAGGCTAGTGTTACCTCGATGGCCACCTCTACCCAGCGACCCCCAGGTCCCCCACCCCCACTGGTCAGCTCTGCCTCTATCGGTGAGTCTGTCTTACAAGATGCATATGGTGTTCCCCCTACCCTCCTGTACTCTTTTAACTTTCCCTGGCTCTCGGATATCGTGCATGAAAACCACCATTACCATTAACAAGAGTTTAAGGGTCAGATGTTAGAATCGGTGGTAGAATAGCCAGCAAAAAGAAAAAAAATTTTTTTTCTCCAGTCATAAATTAGTAGTAATAATAGTAATAATAATAGTAATATTTGTAGTATTTGTCATTTAGCTTACCATCTCACTTTTTGAAACTCCCTGAATTTTCTGAACTTGGAACCTTTATGTTTGCAGGTCTTGGATATGAAAGAATAAAAAATGTATCAAATTAAAAAAATCCAGTGTTAAAAAAACTGGGCATCAGAAATATTAATAAATTTATATTAAAACTACTTTGTGATCTGTGGTAAAAGTTCTTTTTTTCTCCCCTTTTCTCTCAGCGGGTCGTTCTGTGGCACCTCATCGACCATCAGTGGTACGTAGATGTTTTTTTACGGAAAGATGTATGCGTTTTTAGCTCATTTCACATTCATTAAATACAGGTTTATTAAATGTCACCTGTTAGTGGTTTTATGTTGAGCTTTCAGTAGACCAGTGGTTCCCAAACTTTTTCTGCCGTGCCCCCCTTTAGTAGATGAGAATATTTTTGCGCCCCCCCCCCCCCCCTCCATATTGACTAGGGATGTGTTGAAAACTTACAAAAACAATAGGTTCACAACTTTGGTCAAACATGAAAAAAATAAACTGCAAGAAACCTTTTAAATGGTTCAAGAATTCTAAATATAATTTAAAATAAATAAGGATATGAAATAAGAGAAACAGCAATACATATGCTGCTAGTTTGCAAGCGCAGACATCACGCAGAGCACAAAGCATGTAACAGCCAGAAATATGTGTACTGTCTCTTTAAGGGAGCGAGTTGAGCGCGCGTATGGAATATTGTTTTTTTAGCTTTCTGCCGTAGACCGAGTCAGACCACTGCTCTTTAATTTATTTCTGTAAGTAACGCATTAAATGAGCTTTGGACAACTCACCAGTTCATGTATGAACAGTGAAGTATTGCTGGAGCCCAGGTTTATTTTGGTCAACCAGCAAATAAACGGACTAAGTGGAATACCACCAGCGCGAGTATTAAGGTTGAACTAACTCCGAAAAGCAAGCAATACAAGCATAGAATTAGACTAAATAGATGTGTTTTTATGGATCGGTCACATTGTCCTCGATACCCGATCTAGAATTTTTTCAGATATTAATATCGGAATCGGTGCATCCCTAATATTGACACATGTGCACGTTTTACTTTCAAGCTCCGCGCCCCCCCTGCAATAGCTCCGCGCCCCACCTAGGGGGCGCGCCCCCCACTTTGGGAACCACTGCAGTAGACGATCCATACTTAAGGCCTAATTTTTCCCTCATCTGTCCAGGACTCACCCTCCAAATCCCGTCCGGGGTCCTCTTCGTCAGCTCCTCTTCCTCCGTTACCGTTGGCCCCGAATCCTCCAGCCCGGCTGCCCGCGGACGCAGCGCACACCTCTCCTCCCCAGCAGCCTCAGCTGAAGTTGGCCCGTGTCCAAAGCCAAAACGGTATCGTCCTCTCCTGGTGCGTGGCCGAAACAGACCGCAACTGTGCGGCCGTGGACAGCTACCACCTGTATGCCTACCACCAAGACCACCAGGGGGCAGCAGGGGGCAGCGCCTCAGCGCCTCAGTCTCTGTGGAAGAAAATTGGCGAGGTGAAGGCACTCCCGTTACCCATGGCGTGTACACTGACCCAGTTTGTGTCGGGCTCGACATACTACTTCGCAGTGAGGGCCAAAGATGTGTACGGACGCTTCGGGCCATTTTGCGAGCCACAGTGTACAGATGTCATCAACCCACCATCTTCAGGCACTTCCTGATCTGGATGCGCCGTGTGGTTGGCTAACGAAGGAAATTGGGGTGTAATCGACATGATATCCAAACTGTGGGAAGGACTGAACTGTTAATTACACATCAGACTACTGTTTAGTTAGGACCTTTCTGAAACTGGGATTACACCAGAATCTGGGTAGGACATTTAAATTGCATATTGACCTATCTCTCACACACACACACACACACACACACACACACACACACACCCTTGTGCGCACACCCACTACAATACACAGACTCAAATTAACATTTGAGCACACTATTCAGATTAACATTATTTTAAAGAAAAGGGGGAATTGGCACAAGTTTGAATTGTGCCTAAAGCTGTACTTTACATGTGTAGAACTGTACAGAGTCATTGAGTATTGAGCGGTCAGATATTTATATGTTTGTTCCATTCAGAACTTTTCTTTTTTAAGAATTTTTGTTCTTTGTTTTTTTAAATTTAAAAAGACGTTCGGTACATTGCACATATGCTCCATAGTATCGCCTGGTCTTAAGCTACACAAGACAATGGTAGCATTAATGCTCTTGTAATGTCCTGTCTGGTAACCAGACACCCCAAGAACTACAAATAAAGGTATTGATTTAAAAAGAACACACAGCTGTTTGTCTTTGACTTGTGCGTGGACACAGTTTGAATTTTCTAAAGTACATGGATTGTACTCTAAATTACTACTATCATTACTGTGTGGTAAAGATATTGGACATGGACACAGGATGGAGACCAGTTGTAGCTATATGTTATCTAATGATTTGAGAATTCTCTAGTCTGCCATTCTTTACATCCGAGCTAGACATGTTGTGTGGACCAGTCATATATGTACGGTAAATATAACAAATAGAACTAAAACCACCTGCTCCACTGCAGAAAATAATGCATGTGTATTGTGTATAGCACTCACCTGCACACAAAACTGTTTATTCCAACAAATCATATGACTGCAGTGAATAACTGCAGAGTAGACTTAAGCACTGGAGGTCCAGGATAAGACTCTCTGTGGAATGTACCATTAATGGATTGAAGAGAATCCTACCAACATAGGGTAATCTTACTAATGGCTGGAAAAAGCAGGACTCACTGCCAGCTCTGAGTATTCACAGCACAAGATCAAGAACAAACCACAAGGTGGATCAAAGCAAGGGTGTGTTACACCAGCCAGCACGTCATCAGACAATGAAAAATGTTGGGAAATCAACACCAAAAACATTAACACAAAGGTTTTTCTAGTAGTAATGGTTGTTCCTACGCTGTAGGACTGGCTCCAACAGATATGCCCCACACCTTCAAATTCAGAGGCCTCTGGTGTGTGTAAGGTACGAGTTTAAGGATAAAAGATATGAGGAGATAAGAGGAATCTTTTATTATTCAGTTTTTACCATATTAGTAACTAACATCCTATTTTGGATCAATGCAAAAACTTCTAAATTTGTTTATCCACTGGCAGCTTGTCTATCGGCATGCAAAAACAATTTCCCTCCTGAATAAAGCCAGAGCATTCTGAATTAAATTATCATTTTTTCCCAGACATCTTGTGTTGCATAGATGATTTATTGAACCGATTTATACCCAGAATTACTAGCATCTTCATTAGAATATGATGAGACTTAGCTTTGATTCAAATAGATTCGAAGATTCAGTTTTGAACCCCTCCTGGGATATTTTATGATGTTCCAAATGTTTAATAATGTTTGTTTGAAACACCATTCACTTTTCCAGCACTTCAGCTAACCTTAAACCCTCCCATGGAAAATCCATCCTTGTCTACACCATTGATTAAATGTGAATTAGTATCCATGCACTGAAGATCATAATCAGATGCGTTGGAGCAGGAAAAGTGATAAAATGTGTGGGAAAAAAAAGGTTCACAAGGGACACCAGTTCAGGATTTCTCATCTCCAACACCCCTGCATCATGCAGACAAGACTGACTTCTCCTTTGGATAGGAGATAAGTGCACAAGATCTTGCCTCTGCCCTCATCACCTGTGAACATACATCTTTTACACCACTAGATGTCAGTAAGATAATCGGATATTCCAACTGTCTTCCTCTATCAAAGATTCAAGGATTCGTTATTGTCATTCACATCACATGTGGTACATGAGGTGGAACGAAATTGAATACTCAAGGACCCAGTTAAACCCCAAAATAACAGCAACATATTAAACGTGGAACATTTCTTATTGAAAAAAATGGGGGCAAACAGCATTCAGATACAAATGTCTTGTCACTTCAAACCTGCCTTGATCATTAAAATGCTGATGCATCAGGAAGTGTGTGGGAGAAAGTCCATGGAGGGAGCTAATAGCTCTTAGAGCTCACAGTCTAAGAACAGTTAACAGTTTCTGCAACATTGGCTATGAAGAACTGAACCCCCCCCCCCCCCCCCCCCCCCCCCCCTTCACAATTACCTTCTAATCCTGTAGAGGGACCCCTCTCCTAGCTTTAGTCCCTCACTGTCCTGACTGAATGTCTCCCACTCCCTCATTTTAAATCGGTGAGGGGAGGTTGAGAGAGACAGAGACACACACACACAGAGAGAGAGAGAGAGAGAGAGAGAGAGAGAGAGAGAGAGAGAGAGAGTGAACAGGAAGAGTCTCAGCGTGACATTCACAGGCAGACAGCGCAACCAGCAGCACCTCTGCCACCAGTTTCTCCGCACTCACTGTCTATGGATAAGGGCTAAACAGAGCACTCTGTTTTTAACATCAAGCCAAAAAGAGCAGGAGAAAAATTAAAAAAGCAAGAAAAAGACAAAGAGAAAAGGAGGGATTCAGGCAACAAGGAGAGCAGGAGGAAGGAACTGAGGGACATGTAACACCTCCTGTGATCCTCCACCCTTAATTAAAGGAGAGAGAAAGAAAGAGAAGACGAGAGGGAAAACGGAAGGCACTGGAGTATTCGTTTTTTTCTTTCGTTTCATTTTTTTCTTCTTCCTCATCGTGGCGCTGGGCGGCGTGTCGTCCTTTCACCTGTTTGCGCTCTCCATCATCTGCCTCCTCATCTATTTCTCCATCTACCTGGTGTACAATTTTGTCTATTTATGAGACGCTCCAGAGTGTGGGAGGACGGGGAGAGGGTCTTTTCTGCGCCTGTTCCTCACGCTTGATCTCCCGTTGATTTCCTCGGGTTCTGCTTCATTCTGGCTTCTCCCCTTCATCTCCCACCTCTCCATCTTCTCCCAGGCCACCCTGTTCTCCATCCATCCCGCCCTTGTCCGAGAACAACTACAAACCCTCTAACTGTGAATCCAAGTTTTGGACAGAATTCCGAAAAAATAACAGCTCCCGTCTTTTGCATTCTTCCTGTTTTGGTTCTTTCATCCGTTTCCACATTTTCTTTTAGTTTTCTTGGTCTTCCACTGCCTGACCTTTCACCTCACTCCCCTTTTCTTTCCTGGGATGCTTTAAAGTTCCTCTAGGTAGGTTTAACAACTTGTTTAGTGTCTGTCTGACCTGTTTGTCTGTGTGTGTGTGTGTACCTGTGTGTCCTTTTTTATTTGTGTACACAAAAACGCACATTGACACACACACGTACATACACTCACGCACGCACACCAAACAAACGTACGAACGGCAGTGACGAGCATCTCGCCGCACGTCTGACGCCATTCTCCTATCCCGTTCTACCTGTCTGCTATCCGTCTCAAACTCCATTCGCTATTGCTCAACTTCTTCAATATACCCAGTTGGCTTCAAGTCATAGATTCATATATAATTAAGTGACCACATTTTCATTTTTATTCACCTCATTCCCATCTTTAGTCTATGTATAGTCGTTCAGGCAATACCACACCCTTGAAGTCAAATCATTTAGTGTTACTGCAGTATGAGGCAATTCTTTCATTCAACAGGCCTTTATGGTGGAATTTGCTCTGAGACACTAAAGATTGATTTGCTCACCATATTTTCAAGCCAGTTAGCAATTTTAATTGAATTGACAAATGCGAGCCTTATTAATGTTGGCTTAGTTATTTTACCCTACTGGAATGTTTAAAATGAAATGAACTTCGTCTGGTCTTAAAGTGTGTTGACCCTCGCCATCACACAAGCCACAAGCATCCATCACAACCACAGCATCTGCTGCTCAGCTAACAGATATCGTTTCACTGGGAATTTAATTTTCATGTGTCAATCTTTCATCTTCTTGGCCCTCCTCTCTATCTGCACGTCTACCACGGAGGGGGGGTGGGGGGGTGGCAGGCTTTCACTTTTCCGCTCTGCTCATCATCGTTCCCCCTTTCTCACCCCTCCCTCCTCCCTCCATCTCCTTCGCTCTCGTGCTCTCGTTGGATCCCCCTGATCAGCTGACGTGCGGGGAGGCGTCACGGCACAGATGGCGGGGGAACAAACCCACCAGGGAATAAAAGAGCAACTTTTCCCATTCACTGAATCTGTTGCAGATGTCCAGTGTTGAGCATATATAGTTAAAAACTGTGCTTTTTGCACCACTTTTTGTCAATTGATTCAGTACTCATGCTTTTGCATTGTATATGTAACTGCACTATGCCTGGACTATCTGAATAGGAGGCACAGTATTTAATTAACACTAGCAGGAAGGGATTCTGTACGTATATTAGTAAAAGCAAATGGTTTCAAACTCATGCATGTGTATAGATTATAGCATCAGTTTAATAAATGCCCACTAATTGTTACTGATGGACTAAAAAATATAAATGTGAGGACCTTTCCATTTCATCCATTCCATTTCTTGCTCACACTCACTCTCTGATTTCTGGAATTTTCTTGACATTACAGTTTACTGATTTGAAATCAGTTTTCCTCTTATTCCTAAATGACATGCCACATTGGATTTTCCTATACAAGATGAATGTGTAGTCCTCTGTAGATCTTCCTCGTTCCTACTCCGCATTTTTCTTGAATTTTAAGGACATATCAGATCTTTTAAAAGGCGGACATGTCAGTGGAGGCGCTCTTATGTTTCTTGTATTCTCTCTGTCCCTTTTGTGGCGTTTGTCCGATCTTTACCGATATCACCCAGATATTAATGAGATACTACAGAAATGACTGGAATGGTAAGTAGCACAGGAAGTGTGCGTGTGTGAGTGAGCTGTGTTGTCTAGTTGCTGTGTGGTATGTGTTGAAGGCTAATATGAAACACATAGCAGACTATACAAGGAACATCTAGGTTACAACAATCGTAAAAAAGTGTAAAACGAATTAAAAAATTGCAAGTGCTCTAATTCTACAACAGCACAGGAGCACAGAGGGCCAAAAAATTTACCTCAGTAGCACAGTCAACCGATTTTGGCCAGAACTGGGCTTCACACTTCAAAAGGTTGTGACCGGAGAAGGCGCGAGAACTCACCTGTGGATGGTGACCGTGTTATTTTCCTCTCCCTTTCCGTAGAGACACGAAGATTCAGCTCAGACCGCAGGTGATATCCAAAGAAATCTGAGGGAAACTTGAAGAACTACATAAATTAAGGACCTAAGGAAAATTGTCGCTTTCTTCAAAATCGAACCTTTTGCATTAAAGTGTGAAGACGAAAAAAGTCAAGGGACGACGCTCCTTGTCAAATGTATGAAGAGATTCAGGACACACACTACAAGCTAAAATGAACTTTTAAACGACCATTTGACCTGCCCAGTGCGTTTCGATTTTGTTTGTTTATTGATTTAGTTTGTAATTTGTGTTTCTCATCTCGTGCTTTTTTTTTTGCCAGTGAAATATGTGTACAGAAACATAGACCTAAGGTGTGATAAGCATTTGACATTCGAATGTTTTTTAACTTTTTTAATGTTTTAGTTACGTTGACTGCTAGAGACAGAGGATTGTAGAATGACATCTTAATTTTTGTTATTTTAATATCTTATGACTTAGGACCCAGTAGATAACTTGGACTTTGTTCCTGATTGATCACTGGGCTTAATCGTCTGTTGCTTTCAACTGGGAACTACAGTAAGGCCAAACTACTCCAGTCTCCCCTGTCCTTCCCACCCGGCTCCGGTTTTCCACAACAATCCTTCTTTTTAACGGTGTGCACCCCCTTGTGCTGCTTCATCGGTCGGTCATCCCTTCATCCGAGGCTATGAAAGGAAGAGAGGAGTTCCAGCTCACACCATCATGCCAGAGTTGAGGAGAGTGGATGACAGTTGGGCTGGCAATGTTCAAGGTAGGAAAAAAAATCATTCATTCATTCATTCATTCATTCATTCATTCATTCATTATTTCATTCTTTCTCATACACACTTTCTAATTGTTCCATCTCTTTCTTATTTTATGCCATATGGAGGTTTTCTCTTATTACCTTTGGGCTCTAATGGTCGCTTCACTTCCTGAATGTGGTCATGTGCTCTTGTGTGATTGTGTGCATGTATGTGAATGTAATACCCAATCCTCCACTCCTCTTTCCTGCAGGCATTCATCCAAGTTGCCCTTAGTGGCGCTGCCTCCTGTCAGGCTTGAGTAATGTGGGTAGTCTTGTCCAGACATCGCAACTAAATGGGTTAACTAGAAAGAAAGGGAATAAGAGACAGAGAGGCAGAGAGAAGGATGGACTATCGTCCTCCCTCTTTCTCACGGGTATGTTCTGCGGAAGTAATGAACGGGAGTTGGCGTGGTTGTGGACAGACTCGTCAGCTAGCCTGAAATCTTTGATGACGTGTCCCCGTCTTCGGACTCTACTTCCCTTATTAATGTAAGGTGACAGATTTGCTTCACCCTTTCTCAGTGGGGTCGGCAAGTCTGCCGATCAACCCTTGCCTATGATAGACAAGGACCAGAGGGATAAAGGGAAGGAGAGTTAGAACGTCTTTCAAATCTTCCCCAGCATCACTCTTGAGATGCTGTTGGCTTGGCAACTGAAGTTCAGTCGGTGTGGCAACGGAACACCGGCAGAGGGGGGGGGGGGGGGGGGTTTAGTAGCTCGGAGGTCTGGGAGGAGGCTGAGAGCGATGCCGTGCCAGAGACCCTTTTGCGCCGTAACTGTTGCTGTACTAAACTGTTGCGGTGTGTTATGTCAGCCGTTTTGTTGCAGTTAGCGGGACGGTTCTGCGGTGCACAGGTGATGAGCAGAACCAAATTAGAGCAGGTGTTTTCTGCAGAGCTCCAGTCCTGCATTCCTTCAGGCAAACACAAGGTGCTGCATTGCTCTGGGCTTTGTTGTGAGGCTGAGTGAGCTGCAGCCATTGTTTGATGACACGTGTGTGTGTGGGTTAGGAGGGTGATGTGTGTGTGTGTGTGTGTGTGTGTGGGGGGGGGGGGGGTTAGGAGGGTGATGTGTGTGTGTGTGTGGGTTAGAAGGGTGATGTGTGTGTGTGTGGGTTAGGAGGGTGATATGTGTGTGTGTGTGTGTGTGTGTGTGTGTGTGTGTGTGTGTGTGTGTGTGGGTGTGTGTGTGTGTGTGTGTGCGTGTGTGTGTGTGTGCGTGTGTGTGTGTGTGCGTGTGTGTGTGTGCGTGCGTGTGTGTGTGTGTGTGTGTGTGTGTGTGTGTGTGTGTGTGTGTGTGTGTGTGTGTGCGTGTGCGTGCGTGTGTGTGTGGATTGGACTGATGGACATGAAGGTCATTATGCTGAACTGGGCTCGTCCAAGCAGCATGAACGGAATTGACTAACCAATTAAGGGGATTTGGCTGTGTGTGTCTGTGTGTGTGTGGGTGGAGGGAGGAGGGAGCAGGGTGGAGGGTGGAGGGTGGAGGGAGGAGGGTGGAGGGAGGAGGGGTACCTGTGTGCACATGTAGGTTTAAATAAATCAAGATTCTCTGATCATTCGCATCCTCAGTTTTAGACAAAGACAATGGGCAAGAGAGAGAGAGAGAGAGAGAGTGTGTGTGTTTGTGTGTGTGTGTGTGTGTGCGTGCGTATGTGCGTGTTTGTGTGTGTGTGTGTGTGTGTGTAATTGTGTTGATGGCTCACCTGTGGTGAAGCTTTATCAGTTTATTAGTGCGCACCTGTTCACACCTTCATAACCAATGGAGAATAGTTGGCTCTCTTCCTAGCTGCGCTAAAATGACTAAGACCAGCTTATCAGAGAAACCAGGAACGCACATCTGATTCCTATATTATTTTCTACTGCTCTAACACATACTTATTTGCTTTAACCCAATGTGTGCTTATTGAACATTGCATACTCTTCTAATCATAATATCATTTAATTTATTTTTTTATTGCTGATGAAATGTTGGATTCTATATTACAATGAGGCAGCTTCCTGCAAATTGGGGCTCTCAACCTCAGTTTTATGTGTGTGTGTGTGTGTGTGTGTGTGTGTGTGTGTGTGTGTGTGTGCATGCACGCGCACGTGTGTGTGTGTGCATGTTTGTGTGTACATATAAATCATATCCTGTTTGCACTAGAATGTAATTACTACTTTAGTCATATGTCACGTGCAAGCATCAGAGCTGCCTCAGTTAATCCTACCTGGTTCGGTCTGTTTGAGGTCAGGACGTTGGAGCTTGTGAGGTTATTTTGAAGGTTGTTCCTCATTGTTTGCCAGTTGTTTTCATTTCCAAGTGTCCACATCTATTTCCTACTGCTGCTGTCATTCATTCTTCCTCAGGCAGTTTTACTTCTTATCTTTTTTTTAATATAGATTTTCTTGTGTTATGTTTAAATGTTTTTCTTCTCTTCCATCAAAATGTGTCAGATGTCTTGAAAGGCTTTAGTTTGATGTTTAGTTTGAGAAGTTATGTCGTTTTGACCTATAATGCTCTTGCTAATGAAATATCAAAAATGTAATGTAGCTACTATGTTGGTGCTTCCTTTAAATATTGATGTACTTAGCTACACAGTCAAAGTTAATTACACCTGCAACCATTAGGTCAAATACTTAATGCAGACATCTGAAAATGACAAATAAAAGCAAAATGGGGGTTCAAAATTATTCCATGCAGTTTTGTAAGTTAGGCTATAAGTTAGGCTAAGTTAGGTTAAGTTAGGCTATACGGAAATGCTGATCCAGTGTGTTAATTCCTTGAATTTCTCCTCAGTCCAGTAAAATTGAATGATAGGAGCCCTAGCCATTCTATGCTGTAAATGCGCTCTATAAAAAGGACTCGTGTTCCAACACAGTCCATGTCCCAAATTAATGTTTCAATGACTTCCTTCATTCAATTCCTTTCATGCCCCTGAATTCTTAGGTGCTAACCAAGAAAACACTACATAGTTAGTGACTGGGTGATTTGGGACGGGCTGGTGTGTCATGGTATCCAAGTGCTGATCTTCATTTGGCCTTAACGAGAAACAGCTTGCTAATTAATTACCCATGACCAATGGGCAAAGGGGGGCTGATTCCCATCCCCGCATGTGATTGGTCGAGGCGGAAGGAGGCCATCACCAAGCCCTGAAGGGAGGAAAAGATCCCTCACCCAAAAAGCTGCTTCTCAGGTCTGAATGTGTCTGTGTATGTTTGCAATACAGAGCAGTGCAGAACAAAAATTGTATTCTGTGTGTAATCTGTTTTGTATGTGTGTGCACTATTGATGAACAGAAAAAAAGTGAAATTAAATATTTGGTCCCATTTTGCATTACCCAATTGCCAGCTTAGAATGTTTTATGCATAGGTAGGGATTTTCATTAATTAGCATTACAGTTTCCTGTTTGCAGTCATTGAAAAACACACATCTACACTCAGATTATAGGTCCTGTAGATGTATTTTCACCCCAAAATTCACAAAATTGTAAAAAAAAAAAAAAAAAAAAAAAGTTGAAGCTTTTTTTGTGATTTGTAAAAAATCCTTTTGTGCACAACTTTTTTGTCTAGTCCTATCTGTTAGTACATGTTTTAATATTGCAATTCTCTTAATTCTCTCAATGGTCCCATTACATTTACATGTGTGTGTGTGTGTGTGTGTGTTTGTGTTAATGTGCAGGAAATAATTGTTTGGTGGGAGCAGCCTGGTGGCATACCTCCATAGTTTTCAACTGGATTACTAGACAATTCCCTTTTACACGTTGTTCCACTTCAAAACACTGTGTGTATGTGTGCATGTATATGTATGCTTCTCTAAGTCTACATCCAGTCCTGTTCAATCTTACAAACCTTTCTCAGTGCTTAGCAATGAAGCCATGATAATCAAATTTTATTCAATCAGTTCTTCTAAAATAATTTGGTATAAATACATGAACAAATGCTGATTGTGTTGTAGGATGTCATCAGAGAGTTTTCTTTCTGAAAACTGAAACTGTGCTAATTTAAGGCTGGATCAAAAACCTGCAGTTGTTTTTGTAAAAACATTTTGTTTAATGCATAATTTATTGCTTTACTGGGAAGAAATAAGCTGAAAACTGTTGTGGAAATGCTCATGTCTGAAAAATAGACCTTTGTGAAGCTAACAGATCAAGCACACAACCCCAGCCTAGTGATAGAGCTCACATTATCTTCAAACAATACATTCAAGTTTGGCTTGATTGCCTTCTCATGATTTATAGTGATGACATTTTGCAAATCCAACTGTTTCATCAGAAATCTTGTGTTGATCCTATGCTGAAATATGGTTGACTAAAATCAACATGTAGTCAAATCAAGTGCATTCTATCCAATGAAACTCCAATTAAAACCATGTATTAGTGTACATGTTTTTACACATTAATACAAATGTCATATTGTCACAATTTCCATAAATAAAATACCACTAGTCATTACAATAAGTGAAAATAGTGGCACCAGTTAGGATGGTACCAGAAGAAAGATTTAATGCTGTAAAATTGTCTAATACTTGTGAGACCCATGCACAAACTGAGAATTACAGTGACTTATGTTCGTTCCCTTAATGCATCGGTGGCATTCATGTTTTAGACAGATGTAAACACTGCATAGCTTAGTCATACTCTTCCTTCTGCAACATTTATCTGTTTTCATCTTTGTTGTGGAAGACTTTTGTCCAATTTTTCATCTACTAACTTTACAGTGGACATGATTTGGTAACACATTTCATATTTTTATACACCGATGCTACCATATTTCTCACTCTCCATCCAAATTCTCCAGCTCAACAGATCATGTGACTCAGAATGTTTGATTGCCTAGAGAGGCACACTGGCATATGGCCGCGATCTGGTTAATTCAGTCAGTATTGGCCAGGCCTGTTTGTGTGCGTGCATGTGTCTTTGTATGTGTCTGGACAGTCTGGTAGTTTGTTGATTGGACAGATCAATACTCTTTGCAAATGTCATCTTGGCTCAGCCCCTTTCGGTCATCTTTCACAATTCCAGCCAATCAAGCCTCAGGACCCGGATTCTTCTGTCATCTCCAGCCAATTAGGCCTTGATGCTGGAACCATGCTCTCATCTCCAGCCAATCAGTAAAATTAGGCCTCGGGCCCTGTGCAAATGTGTCCCTGATGTTCAAGTGGGCATCATCAGCTGGAACATGAAGAGACCCTGATATGAGATAAGACACCACAGCAGGGGATATGTAGGGATGTGTGCGTGTGTGTGAGAGAGAGAGAGTTAACATTTATGATGACTGTCAGTCAGTGACACGTAAGCAGTGATAGATTCACAGCACGCGTGTTGGTGATATTCGGAATAGATAATCCAAAGCTACAAGAACAAAACTATTGACAACCATAAGACTAGGATTTCCAGTATAAGAAGCTTGTTTTCCAATTAGTTTACACTTTGCTGTGTTGGTTCAAAATATATTTTTAGATGAGTTTCATGGAGCAGAGACATGCCTCCCATAAACTGCAATGGAGCATGAAAGAATAGCAGCTTCCAGCTAACACACACTTTTAGAAACTCACATTTTAACACAAGTGCAGTTTCTTCTACAGTTGGTTCTAAATTCCTGTAGTAGCATGTGATAAGATAGTACAGTTTAAAATCATAAATGTTTTGCTGATAGGCTTGCTAATTTGGAGTTTTGGGCATATGTGTATCTGATGAAATCCTGCCATTGAATATCATCGAAAAACCTCCAAACTTCTAATTATCAGGGAAAAATCTGAAACAATGGTATAATGAAATTTGAAAAGCTCATGTGTAGGTCTGAATGAACTGCATTGGTGGCAACATGTGTCTCAGTCAAAGTTTGTGTATAAAATACTTTTTTACATAATCGTATGTCACAAAGCAGCTTTACAAACGTCTGGGTCCAGGGACAAATATGTAGGGAGACCCAGTCTCAGTAGAACTCTACCTGCACCACACAGCCAATTCCTTATATCAAGACTCTTGTATACCAAAGTCCCACTGTAGAAGAAAACCTGAATGCTCATGAAGTGAAGTATACAGCTAATATTGCATAAACATTTACATTTAGTCCTATGGATTAAGCTCTTAACCAGAGCAACCTCCAAAGGCATTCAAAAAGTGGAAGTCAGAGTCACAAAAATATGTTAAATCTAACTGGATTCATAACCTTATGCTTTGGGTCTTATCATAGCTTAATCCAATGCAAATGTAGCTTAAGGCAATGTAGCATTTCCTGGTAGCACCAACAACCTGGCTTCGTTTACATTTAGCAAGAGGAGAACTCCCCGTTGAGTGAATCTAAATGCATTATTTTGATGATTGTGTATGAGTAGTCAAGATGAATGAAGGAATAGACTTTTAACGGTCTGATTAAACTCCTATTGGGAGATGAAATGGATGATGCTAAGATGCTAATTCATGAAATCCTGTGAGAGGTGCACGTGTGCTCTGTGGTCACCCGGGAGAAACGTTCTCCTCATTTCAGACACCATGTGGAGACACAGCCGACCTGCTGGAGTGTGTGTTCAATGTGTGAAAATACCGCACAACACTCTGCTACACTGTTACAGGATGGAACGATGTTACACATCTCAAAGTCCTACAGACAGCATGCATACGTAATCACTAGAACTCCGTAACAGGAGTAAATTCTTCAAACTCAGTAGTAACAAAGACCCTGGTATGTTAGGGCAATGGGGTAAGGACTGTTACTATTCCTAAGGAAGTTACTGTTCCTAAGGTGTCTAATAGGATCAATATTTAAGTGTACGGACAATCTCCATGGAGCTAATTTTAATAAAATGGCTTGAAAGATACTGCTGTGCTTTAAATATATATTTAAAATGCTTAAAGATTGGCCTGTTTTTTGAATGTGCATGGCTTTGTGTACAACGAGTGAGAATAAAACAGTATATGACCATGGTTGCGTGTGGATGTAACCGCTTAGATGCTGTCGGGATACAAGTTTTCTTGTCATATTGGCAAGAAGTCACACAACATACAACAGTGTAAGGCTTTCAGCTTTTCATAAAAAATGTGTAGGAGTACTGTGTGTTTGTGTGTGCTTGTGTATTTCATAGAGATACCAAATTCTTCTCTATTGTCATGCCAGTTTTTACCCCATGATCTGATAATCTTATCCTTGTAGATACATGTAAGTATATATTTGTTACCAGGAAATTTAAGGCTCTTAAGTCTGCATAGCTAGTATAGCGCATTGTGAGTGTGTGTGTGTGTGTGTGTGTGTGTGTGTGTGTGTGTGTGTGTGTGGAGGAAGGCTCATTTGAATAGTTGCTATGGATACCAAGCGCTACTAAACTGAAAGGCAAACGCGAACGGCACATCTCTCTGCATCTTTTCCCTTTCTTCTGTCATCCTTTAGCACTTTCCCTTTTTCCTTCCTTCCGCTTGTCTTCTTCCATCTGCTGCATCTGTCACTCCTTTTTTCTTTAATTCACTATGGTTTTTATTATAACTACATCCATCTTCTTTAGAGCTTATTATTATGGCTTTTATTTCTCTACTGTTCTCTCTCTCTCTCTCTCTCTCTCTTAATATTGTCTTTAGTCTCCCTTTGGTTTCTCTCCGTCTCTGCTTTTTTATGCACAGCATGTGCTTATTTATTTCTTCCCCTTTCTTGCTTCTCTCTTCTCTCTCCTTTTTTCTCTTCCTGCGTTCTTTTCCTCCCACTCGTTCTCCTCCTCCCTCGCTCCACTCATTTGTCTCAACAGAAGTGAACACATTCATAATTAGCATGTGTACCTGCAATTAGCGCTGACAAACCTCCAATAATTAGCCCTGTAAGAGCTGCTTTTCTTTCAGAGTAATCCCTCCACCCGTTTTCCTTCTCCCCTCCCCCTCCCCTCCCCTCTCTCCTCGCCTCCCCAGAACGTTCCTCGTGTGTTCTGTACCGTCTGACTCGTGTTCTTTTCCTTAATGCCACTGTGTCAACCTCTCAAGAGGAAGTGTCTGTAAGAGGTTTACTGACGAGATGCCTACACACATAAACACGCACACGCTTACCTACACACCTCACTAAAATCCCTTTTGCGACCGATTTTGATTTACGAGCTTTAAACCCATACACATACACGCACCGCACATTTGGTGGTGACTAAGTGTCTCTGTGCTGGTGCTAATGAGAGTGGCAGTAAACAATAATGAGATCTCTTCAGAAGGAATGAGAAACATGGAGACTGGTACTAGATGGAGCAAGGGGAGGAAAGAGAGGAAAGGATAGAAGAAATGATAGAGGAGGCTGGATTAGCAATAAGGGGTGCTTACCTGACAGGACAATGTCACTGGATGTGTAAGACAGAGATATTTACTAAAAACCAATTGCTGTGATGTTTGTGTGTGTGTGTATACATACGCATGCTTGTGTGAGTATGAGCTATACAGTTGCCTGATCAATCAACTTATGTCAACTTATGTCTGTATTCACTGCATTCACTGCATAAAGATACACACAGCAGGATCTCTCTCTCTCTCCCTCTCTCTTTTTCTCTCTCTCACTCCTTCTGTCTGTCACATCATCACTCATTTCCTCTGTCTGTCTCTACCTTTAATCATCTGTCTGTCACTCTTATGATTGTTCTCATTGTCCTTTGAAAAAAATCTTTATCACAGAGCTCCATTTCATGATAACATCTAGATAGTACACACGGTGCATATGATGTTCTGAAGGATCTCGATGATTCTATAAACTCCATCTAAGTTGCACTAGTAACAAGTAGTGACCAGAAATCTTGTAAAGAAGAAATATATTTTTATATAATTATAATTTATATAATCATTTTTAATTCTCTCCGTCTCTCTCCCTCTCTCCCCTCTCTCTCTCTACCTGTCTGTTTCTCCATTTCTTTCTCTCTCTGTCCTCTATCAGAGACTGCGCCTTCACTTCTCCGCCATGCTTCTCGGCCTCCGCCTCTCCCTCTTTCCCGTTTCTACCGGACGCTGGGCCCTTCTCCTCCCCTCTCTCTTCCCCTCTCCCCCGAGATTCCCTCTCTCATCCCTCACCCTCTCTTTCACCCTCCTCTTGCTCTCACTCCTCCTCCTTTTCCCAGCCTGCGAGTCACGGCGGGGAGGCGGAGCCGGCGGAGGCGGGGCTGCAGGCGGGGGCGGGGTCAGCGGCACCGCCCGTGGCCACTCCATCGTGGGTCCACCACACTACCCTCCAGCACCTGTCAATCCAGTGGCAGCGCCGCTGCCGCCCAAGTTTGCTCAGGGCCTTAGCATTGCTGTAATCCTTGTGGGCAACTCCAGCGAGTTGACGCTTGCTGAAGGCCTGGAGAAGGAGGACTTCCTCCATGTGCCCCTTCCGCCGAAGGTGGAACTGGTCACGATGAACGAGACAGACCCCAAGAGCATCATCAACCGCATCTGCACGCTCATGTTGCGTAACTGGCTACAGGGCGTGGTGTTTGGTGATGACACCGATCAGGAGGCCATCGCCCAGATCCTGGACTTCATCTCTGCCCAGACACACATACCCATCCTGGGCATCCGAGGGGGGTCATCAATGATCATGGCTGCAAAGGTATGTTGAGACGTCAAGTGGCTTTTTATTTGTTTTATGTCTTCTCTGATTTTGCTCTCTTTGCCCTATTGCTTAGATTGAATTTTCCACAGCCACATTTCACAGTATAAACTTGAATCCTTTGTTATTACTGCACTAACCACAACAATTTCTCATGAACATCTGGATGAACATATCATTAAAAGTGCGAGTTGTGTTTTCATACACTTCATTTGGGGTTGCACGACAAATCAACTGCTGAAAAATGTGTTTGCTCTCTTCCTCTTGCTCAGTCTCTGTCTGTTTTGGTCCTTTGCTCTCTCTTTTCTCTTATTTCTCCATTCACGTCTTCTCCTTTGGTCTCTCTCTTTCAATCTCTTTCTCCCCACTTTTCATCGTTGTCTTTTATTTATCTTCAATGTGAATTGCCTTGTTAATTGTTTAATTGAAACATGTCGTCACACACCGACATGCGTTTGCTGTGGTAAGGGTGAAAGTGTATAAGATTTGTCTTATCAGAGGAAATTGAGAGTAGAGCTGAAGACAATATAGACTTAAGACCATTTAGTCAGGTACTTCATATACATAACTCAGCCAGCAATACAACAGGCTCAAAGCCTAATATTAGTCCATCCACCACTTAAGCTATTATCAAAACATTGTTGGAATGACCGAGAAGGAGAAGGAAGGACAGAAAAAACAGGCCTAAAGAGCACAGGAGAGAGGGGGAGTAGGACTTAGGCCGTAAGAGAGACTGTTGATTTTCCCCTATAGAAAACAGGGGAATGAATAGAAGCTGGGACAGAGGAAGAGTAGGGCAGGAAGAAAAGAAATGTCAGCAGGACTCTTAGCAAATGCCACTGAGTGAAGGAGTGGGAGGTAAACATGCTTGTTTTGTCTTTCTAGAAGGAAAAAGGGAAACACAACCTGGGAACATTTTAGCAAGGTTAAAAACTACTGAACATCCTAATTATGGACATTTGATTATTTAAAAAAAGCTGAATTTCAACACATTTCCAACACCTTCATCTCATACTTATAGAAGTAATAGCTGAGATAGTAGAATTTCTGAAATATTTCTCTTTACTGTTGTATTTAGTATCGCATTAACACTTTAAATATCACGTCATCACTGATTTGTCATCGTGTTTTGCTGGGATTTTTTTTTAGAACTCTTTGTAATTTCTTTCTTAGAACTTGAGTTATGATTGGGGTTTGGGATCCAGTAAGGTTTAAGGTTATAATTAAAGTTGATAGGGTTCATTTGCTTCAGTAATGACCACATGAGATGTCAAGCTGGTGCTCCACATTTATAAATGTATACTACCAGATCACAGGCTAAATATTCTATTGTTATTCAGAGTTGGGTTGAGATTTTGCATTGACTCTTCATCTGAGCTTTCCTGTCCATAGTTGATTATGTTCTTACTGCTCCATTTTCTTTCTCCTGGACTTCAATTTGCATATCTATACATATGCACTACTCGGTCAATCACTCTCTGTAGAGTCAAAAAGACAAAAAAACAATCACCTTGAGAATCAGAGCTTTTTCTGTCATTAAAATATTGTTAATGGGGTTCCACATGGGCCTATCCTTGGTTCACTGCTTTTTACATTTTCACAAGCATAGTGAAGTTTGAAGAATATATTTTTAATGATACGGTCATGTATTCTTGTCCTGATACTATGAAACATGCTGTAGAAAAATTACAGAAAGATTTAAACCTGTTACAAGTTATTCCATAGTTTGCAATTGGTTTAGGATTATGCAAAATCTAAATGTAACTGTTTTCCAGAATATACTTCAACAAAAAAGTTTTTATTGGTTAATGGGTGAAAGCACGCTTAAATAACCTGAAAGATATGAGCTGTGTATGTATTCTTTTTGCATTTTATTAGTGTTAGCCACTTCATTTACAGGCATTCAATTTTTTCCTTACACAGTCATTAGCATAGTGCATGGATCATAGAAAAATGAGTGGAATGGACACAACTCAGTGCAACATGTCAAATTGGGCTGGTACATCAAAGATGGGTGACAAAGCATGTTAAGGGTTAATTGCTTTCGTACTTCTGTGGTGACAGTACAATTGCAATGTTCCACCCAGTGGGTAACATTTAGCATTCGTTGCCATCAAGAAATCTCTTGTCATTCATTTTAATCAAGTGAGCTCCCTTAGCTAGTGCCAAGGCGATCCATTTATATAATTATTTACCTTGGTATATTTAGTTTACTTCAAAGTGATAAAGTTAGGGTTTGTCTTCAGCTTGGGTACCAAGTTAATTTCGTACCAAGTCAGAATTTTCCAAATGGCACACGTCTTGTATTTAAAGATATTAAAAGAGTGTATGATTTCTTAATGGTGCAAAACACAAGTACATATTCACGCATGGTAGAAATGCATTGTGCTTTATCAGTGGTATTAAACAGATTTGGGGAAGAGGGAAGGTAAGCTGAAAAATGTTTAGATGGTTTTTAACTCTGAACTGGTGCATGGTGATATATTTGCCTGAGAGTTATCTCTGAAGATTTGTGCCTCATCACAGTTTCCCAGACAAAGCACTGTTGATATATAGAGAGAATAGCAACAATCTTTCTCTTTTGTAATGAATTACTAGAATCAATATACAAGATTTATACAGCTTGTAATTTACGCTGGGGACACTAAGGACACTGCGGACACCAGGGACATTTCCACACCATTTTCTGAACTGGATAATTTAGTCCTCACCACCTTTTGAAAGTATGCTCTTATAGCACAACATATTTTATATAACATTTCATGTTGTTTTAGTCAATAAAACAAAATGTGTTATGTTCATAATGACAATCAGAAAACACTATTTTATATCACAATGCCAAGGTAATAAATTTGACAATTTGTGGAATGAAACAAATTATTACTGAAGAAAATAAGTATTTGAACTAGGGCTGTGAATATTTGGGAATCCCACAATTCGATTCAGAATCGACTCTTGGGGTCACGATTCGATTCAAAAATGATTATTTTCCGATTCAAAAACGATTCTCAGGATCTCAGGAGCTACTCCGGTCTGGTGGCATGAAAGCAGAGTACATTTATAAAGATATTATAATTAATTGTAAATCAACATATTGCAATAATGTAAACACACAAAGGTAAATCCAAGACAATATGTCTGATTTACTTATTCTTGCACATATGTTTTAAACTTGTACAAACACAACACAATATCTTTGAGGCTGACATTCAAGCTACTTGAACTGCTCACAGTTATCAGAACACTACATTAACCTAATAAAACTGTAGTAAAATAAATAACATTGGTAGGCTTAGGTTAGCTGCCAGAACTTGCCACTACTCAAAAATTTAATTATACAAAAATACTGCTCTTTCTGTAAAAACAACAAATTGCTTCGTACAAGAATTAGGCTTAGGCTAGCTGCCTATTTCTGAGAACATGCCACTTCCAGAAACAAAATTACACTTTTTTTCCTTAACAAATCACAAACATTAAAAATATATGAAAGTGCTTACAAAAATAAAAGTGCTGTTACATTAATAAAGTCAAAGTCAAATTTATTTGTATATCGCTTTTCACAACACATGTTGTCACAAAGCAACTTTACAATCTTATGGGTGCAGATCCCAAATGAGCAAGCCAAAGGTGACAGTTGCAAGGAAAAACTCCCTATGACGGTGGGGATAAAATGGGTAGGTTTATGTTAGCTGCCAGAACTTCCACTTCACAGATGAAAAAAAAATATATATATACCGTATTTTCTAAAAGCCACATATATCTACTGAACTGAATACATTTAACTGAACTGATCAGTTTCTGAACGGTGACTGTAGCATTTCATGCTGGTGCTGTGGTGAATTCCGACTCCCCTCGTTTATCTGCGCATAAAGACGCTACAGATTATATTGTCAATTTACGTTTCTATGCATAAAATAAGAGCTAGACTTTAATTATCCATCACAGCAAACGGCATGGCATTATCTAAGTCCAAAGACACAGTGGCTCAAGAGTGTTAATTATTTTAAATAAAATACACACTGGCTATACCGAAGTTCACCTCTGACCAAGACTTTGCAGTATTACAGCTGTATTATGTCTAAATATCTAGTTATGACAAAACTAGAGTGCTCAATGAACTAAGTTATAATCACTGTAACTCCCAAATATCATCTGTAGCGTCTTTATGCGTGTGCAAACGATCAAGCCCATTCTTACCTGGGCCGGGTTGACGGTAAAATCTAAAGTGTTTCCAAATTGATTTCAAAGACCGCGGAGCCGTTTGGACTTATTTTTCTTCATACTTTAGCGGTGCAACAACAAATACCGTACACTACACAACCCTCTGTAGCCTAGGCTTGCATGCCTGTACATAGTCAAAGCTGTTTCCTTGTTTTGCCTAGTACTACGGTGGCTGAGAAGGCACACCTGCACCCGAAAAAAACCAAATATTTTTGAAAATGAAAATCGATTCCGAATCATTCAATGTTAGAAACATGATTCGAGCTCTAATCGATTTTTTTCTGCACCCCTAATTTGAACACCTTGAGAATTTGCAAGTTCTCCCACTTAGAAATCATGGAGGGGTCTGAAATTTTCATCTTAGGTGCATGTCCACTGTGAGCAACATAATAAAAAAAAGTGTTATTATTAAAATTTTAGATTTTTTGATAGTTTATTTGTGTGTTACTGCTGCAAATAAGTATTTAAACACCTGCCAATCAGCAAAAATTGGCCCTCAAAGACCTGTTAGCCCGGCTCTAAAAAGTCTGCCTCCTCTCCACTTATTATTCTACATTAGAGGTCTGTTTGAGGTCATTAGCTGCATAAAGACACCTGTCCACCCCACACAATCAGTAAGACTCCAACTACTTGTCAGGGCTGGCTCGGATGCCGTGCCTTCTACCTCCACAAGAGGCACACGAGTCAGTCCTAGACTGAATCGGCGCAATCAGCAATGATCCGTTTCACCTGTTGCCATGGCTTCTTAAAGAAGCTTGTAGAGACGGATCATTGCTGATTTGTTTTGGTCATGCTGGTACGCTGTCAGCCCTTCTCTGTTTTCTCTGGTGTTGCATTTTGTTGTAAGGTGTCTCGCCACCTTAATCTCTCACTTACCTATACTTATTCGAGTCTCTATCTCCTGCGCCGCTTACTGGCCCATCTCAAGTTTTCCTCCAGCTATCTCTCTTCCTATTGGTTACTCTTTTATTTTGGGAAGGGTTTTGTTTTGTTGCGGCGTTCGCCTGCTGCCAGTCTTCCCCTGGCATCCTTAGTTCCTTTGTCACGCGTTGAAGTTATTCCGCGTTCTTTCCGTTGTCTTTGTTATTTTCTCTCCCGTGTGTTCACGGTTTTGTTTATTTTTACGCGTCGAGTTTTCCACGTCCTTTTAGTTTCGTTTTCACGCGTTGAGTTTATTCCGCGTTTGAGTTTCATTTTTGTTTGCCTGTGTGCATGTTTTCGTGTGCACACAGTTTGGCTTTGCTGGCTTTATTTCCCGCCTGCTTTATACGGCACTTGGGTCTGCCTCTCCCTACGTTTTCTGACGTGGTGTGTGCCTGGTGTACACCCCTCGTTACACTACTAACATGGCTAATACCAAAGAGCTGTCCAAAGACACCAAAGATAAAATTGTAGACCTCCACAAGGCTGGAAAGGGCTACAGGGAAATTGCCAAGCAGCTTGGTGAAAAAAGCTCCACTGTTGGAGCAGTTATTAGAAAATAGAAGAAGCTAAACATGACTGTCAATCTCCCTCAGACTGGAGCTCCATGAAAGATCTCACCTCGTGGTGTAGCAATGATCCTAAGAAAGGTGAGGAACCAGCCCAGAACTACACAGGAGGAGCTGCTCAATGACCTGAAGAGAGCTGGCACCACTGTTTCCAAGGTTACTGTGGGTAATACACTAAGATGTCCTAGTTTAAAGTCATGTATGGCACAGAAGGTCCCCCTGCTTAAATCAGCACACATCCAGGCCCATCTTAAGTTCACCCATGACCATTTGAATGATCCAGAGGAGTCATGGAAGAAAGTTCTGTGGTCAGATAAAACCAAAATAGAAATGTTTGGTCTTAATTCTACTCGCCGTGTTTGGAGGACAAAGAATGATGAGTACTAAGGAGAGGATGACCAGGGCCATGTATTGCGAGATTTTGGGGAACAACCTCCTTCCCTCAGTTAGAGCATTGAAGATGGGTCGTGGCTGAATCTTTCAACATGACAATGACCCAAAGCACACAGTCAGGATAACCAAGGAGTGGCTCAGTAAGAAGCATATCAAGGATCTGGAGTGGCCTAGCCAGTCTCCAGACCTAAACCCTATAGACAATCTTTGGAGAGGGCTCAAAATCTGTGTTTCTCAGCGACAGCCCAGAAACTGGCTGATCTGGAGAAGATCTGTGTGGAGGAATGGGCCAAAATCCCTGCTGCAGTTTGTGCAAACCTGGTGAAAAACTACAGGAAACGTTCGACCTCTGTAATTGCAAACAAAGGCTATTGTACCAAATATTAACATTGATTGTGTTCAAATACTTATTTACAGCAGTAACACAAATTATTTTAAAAATCAAACATTGTATTCTTTTTTTTTAGATTATATCTATGCACCTAAGATGAAAATTTCAGACCGCTCCATGATTTCTAAGTGGGAAAAATCACTGTATTTTAAACCATAGTGTTGATGCATGTATTGTTAAGTACCAATAGACCTGACAAACATTGTTCAGAATCAGTAGACCTGTTAGACGTTGTTAAATACCAATAGACCTGACAAACATTGTTCAGAATCAGTAGACCTGTTAGACGTTGTTAAATACCAATAGACCTGACAAACATTGTTCAGAATCAGTAGACCTGTTAGACGTTGTTAAATACCAATAGACCTGGCAAAAATTGTTCAGAATCAGTAGACCTGACAAACATCGTTCAATACCAATAGACCTGACAAAGATTGTTCAGTACCAACTGACCTGACAAACAATGTTCACTATCAATAGACTCATTTCCCATTGAGAGCCCATTTCAACTAAAACTCAATGTTCTACTTTGCATCAATGTTCTCAGCATTAAATGTCAATGTATCTTGTAGAGACAGAGCACTTGATTAATGGTTCAGTTTTTTTATATCTGTGTTTTTGGAGAGCATTAATCCACTACTGGCCATTTTACTGACTGTTGCATCTTTTGCTTCTATAGCCCAAAATATACCTAACAGAGCTGGTGAAGGGATGTATGACTGCAGCTAAAAAAAGATGAGGAGATGGAGAGAGAGAAAGAAGGATAAGTATGTCAGCTGGAGAAGAAGATGGGTAGAACAGGACTAGGGAGAGAGAGAGAGAGAAAAGGAGAGGAAGAGAAGGAAGAGAGGGGAGTGTTATAAAACGAAGTGTGTGGGTGTGAAATAAAGGAGGCTTCTTTACATGCAATTACAACACATTTAAATTTGCAAAAGGAGGAATGTAACAACCCAGAACCCTGAGCAGACACATTAGGAACTGCTGTCACCAAAAAGGAAGGGAGGAAGAGGGAGCGGAGCTGTAAGAGCAGCACAGGAAGGGGGAGAGAGAGAGAGAGAGAGAGAGAGAGAGAGAGAGAGAGAGAGAGAGAGAGAGAGAGAGAGAGAAGTCAGAATATGTGTGGAGAAAGAGAGAGTGGCTGCAGTTCGGCGACGTGGATGAGGAGCGAGAGAAGGCACGTGAACGAAAGAAGAGGGAGAGAAGGGGAGGGAGAAGTGACATGGTACCGGAGGAGGTGGTTAAATAGACGGGATTGAGGAGTGTTTTCAACCCTGTCTTTTTCCTAATAATTACCTCTATTTCACACCCCCTCTTTCTCTGTCTTTCTCTTTTTCTCACACACACATACACACACACACACACACACTCACTCTGTGGGCTGAATTGGTTGGCATGGCAACCAATGGCACATACATTTCTATATATATGTAAGAGGATGAGAGAGAGAGAAAGAGAGAGGGAGAGAAAGCGAGAGAGAAAGAGAGAGAATGAAAAGGAGCAGAGATTGAAAAAGAGGTGATACCGAGAGAGGAGATACATGAGAGAGAACAAGTCTGTTTTCAGGCGTGAGAGTGGTTTTTTTGGAGCTGAGGGAGACAGGAGCTTCAGGCATTGATGTTGGAGAGACAGAGCACATGTCAGAGGGATTGGTCATGTTAACACACACACACACAGTTCACAGGAGAAGAGATAAGAGTATAGGGGTTGATGATGTTAGAAGGATAATATGGGTTATTTAACAAAAGGCATAAATAGGGGATGACAGAGTCATGATTTTTGAGTAGAAAATGCCTTTACTGGCAAATAACTCTCAGATTCTCTTTTACATCAAAAAGCCATTGTTGTATATAAATATTACACCACTAGCATCAAACTGCTATTATAAATCTAACACCAAGATCTTTTTATGGTGAAGATCATATAAAATGCTTCTATCACCTGTCATCTGAAAAGAAATATTGCAGCCAACTTAGACCTCATCCACACTACCATGGGTAAATTTGAAATTGCTTCTGTACGTCTTACCCATTCATCCACAGTAAAAAGGGTGTGGTGTAGTGTGGATAATGGACAATATAGCTTATGGAAAACACTGACGTAAGGTGGTCATGCGGTCATTCCATAGTGCTTCTGTCAAAATGCTGCCGTAGCCTATTTACTTTTAATGTTTGGCTGCTCGAGTTCAATTTCTGTCCAGAGATAGAACCTTTAAATTTTCTGTCCATTTTCTCTGTGTGTTAGGGTTAGGATAAGGGTTGTTGCACGTAAGCATGTAAGCAAAGAACCCAATCAGATAGGTCACAAAAGGTCATAGGTCAGACACTCGTATGCTCACTATTCACCTTTACCATTGATATTGTCTTTTTTTGCAGTTGCAGAACATCTGGGAAACAAAATGAAAACACTAGTGTAGCCAGTACTCATAAATGTTTTATTATTTTTTATTATTGTTTTTTATTATTGTATTATTGCTCCCCAAAATGTTTACAATTTACCAATGTTAGTAGGCCTCAGAAAAGGTATGTTTAATTCTAAGTCTGTCCTTAGCCTGATTATCATAAATTGATAAAAACTCTCACTGTATTAATTTAATTCCAGGAACTAACTACTGACGTTCAGCAGCTATAGTGACCGAGTTTCAGGATCCACTGGTTCTCAGTGGGATTCACACACATGCTTGCTTGCCCAAACATAACACACACACACACACACACACACCTATACATGTATGCACCACTGAATTTCTTTGATTCCTGTCCTTTCAAGGCATTGGTGCATTGAAGCATGCAGGGTCTGTACCCCATGCGCCGATTGATCAAAACCATCCTTGGCTAAAAACACCGAAGGCTTCTAGAAGCTGGGTGCTTTGCACTGAATGGAAGGCCTTTTAAATAAAAACTCCTCCACAGCTGGGCACTATTTCTACTGCCCTTTAACCCAGATGGCCAAGCTATGACTAATCAAACAAGCTTGTCCCTGTTGTCGTCGTCTTCACCTTTATCATAAACAGGTCTTTGTGTTGGCACTTTCTCCCCACTGACATCAAATACACAGAGGCTGGGTTCAGTCTGTAAGTCTCTTTGCTGCTCAGAGATAAACATGCCTTAACACGGCTAAACAGATCAGTCAAAGCCTTGACCCTGTCTTCCAGGGCTCCAGGGCTCGCCTGCCCATAAAATATCCATCAGTCTCTTCTGGACCTGTCTGACCAATGATCCTCTACAGAATGGACATACCAACTGGCACAGCATCCAAGTTATTGGCAGCCTGTACTCTTGATGCAATACCCTCCCTATAGGGTAGCTTGGAGAGAATGTGCATCCATCACAGACCATGGTTACTATTCCTTCTCTGTTCCTGAAATTCTGCTGATCCTAGATACACTCCTCCCAACTATAAAAAAGCCTAGTAAATGAAAACCTCTTTCTTGTCACTGTCCTATAATCGACCTTTTAAAATCCCAGGATTTTAAAATACTCTCATGTCATACCCTTGTACATACCTTTCAACATACTTTCTATACTCATTGAATAAATCACATAACATAGTCTATGAATCACAGTAATAATGGTTTCTGAATGCTTTGCCTTAAGATTAATAGTAAAGTTGTGAGTTTTAAAATGTGTAAACTCAAGACGTCCCCAGGATATCCCTCATAGCTCATAGCTGAGTAGGTGTAACGTTAAAATAGTGATGGTGAGACGCAAGTGCAGGGGATCGTGGTTTATTAAATAAACAAGAAAATTAACCAAACACAACAAAAACCAAGCGCAAGGAAAGCATACACAACATAAGAGCTTACTGACATGACAGAATAACTAAGTACACAAACTACACAGACAGACATGATAATGGGGATACTGGGGAAAACTAAGAACAAACAAAAGCGTAAACCTAGGATACACACTGAAGGAGGTAAGGGAACTGGGAGAACGGAGGCAGAAAGATAAATACCACGGCACAACGTCGAACGGACAGGACGTAATCCGAAACAATAACCGACAAAGGGGACTTGACACTACGGGGTTTAAATACACTGAAACAAACAGGGAATTCAAACAAGACACTGGTGAGACCAATAATACAGAGGCAGGGACACAAGGTCCAGGGGCGTGATGGACAAAAGGGAAACCACAGAAAGAAACATGGCGGGGCTAGTGTGGACGACACAAGACAGGGGCGGAGGGCGGAGCTATATGTAACTGTAGGAGCCTTTATATTTCAATATCTCTCTTCTGAAGACTTATGAGGTCTTATGAAGACATCGTCAGCATATGCAGGTAATATTACATTGACCCCTCAGTTGGCAGTTTTCACAACAATACTGAGGTACAGCTCATCACCCAGGGTGGGGATACTTTACCCCCTGTCCCAGATTTCTGACTGAGGATAGGCCCACTCTGGAGTCTGCCTCTCTATGCATGCTAGCAAAGAATCTTGCACTGTCAACATAGTCTGGCGATATGGATGAATCAAAACATCAGCAAGCTTTGAAATGAACATTAATTTGACGGAACATGTAGGTTTTATCATCATATCATCCATCTCACCTGGTAGAGCTTGTAGTGCATGATGCTAGTAACACAAGTAAGGTCTGTAAAGTTTATACCTCTGTTAAAAAAAAAAGAATGAGAATAAAACTTTATATGAGGTCATGTGCTGGTGCTGTGGGAGGAAGGAGTGAGCAGGAGGCGAGAGTGGCAGCGGCACATCTTTAATATCACGTAATGGTCCGAAAGCTCGTAGAGCAGAGTTCACCACGGAGCCAGCAGCAGAGCACTTCTCATCTATGACTGCACAGCACCGGAGGCCTGGACATGTGGGGTCTTATAGAGATGGCAGGAGGAGAGGAAAATATGGAACAGGTGCAGGAGCTGAAGATGGGGGAGTGTCTGTACACAGGGAATTGAGAGTGAGGGAGTGGCTTGATGTGCGTGTGTGTGGGGTGGGTGTGGGTGTGGGCGTGGCCGTGGCGTCTCCCCTGTGTGCTGGGACCAGCTCACAGTGACATTTGGATTCTCAGTGAATACACATACTGCTGATAAATATGTCCGCTCCTCTGGAATTTAACAGAATCTGTTAAATGATGTAAATAATTTTGCGAATGGGTGAAGAACAGGTGTGCAGTAAGTCTGATTAACAGGCATAAATGTACCTTCTGTCTATGTGAGTTCAGCCTCTTAGAAAGGCGTGCAAGACACGATAAGGCCACAGCACTCCAGGTCTTTAACAGCTCAGAATTACTTTTCTCATAAAGAAGAGTGCTGCTCTACAGGTAGATCTTCCTTCACTAAGGAACCATTTAAAACCCTCATATAAATCCTTTCCACGCATTTCCCCCCAAAGACCCAAACATTTATACAGCTCAGCCAGCAGCACATCAATACAAGATGCACACCCACTACAAAAGCAACTGAACAGCATTAGTTAGTTCCTGGAATTCAATGTCAGTGTCCAGTGATCTGATTTGCACTGTCCCCACTTAAGGCTGCGCTATCAATAATTCTTCCGAAACAAGATGGATCAAAGAGATCGGCGCTGCTAAGGTGTGTGATGGTCCTCCTGGCTGTTGTAGTATTGCCCTGGAGTTGCCGTTCAACTGAGATGCTGAGACAGACCAACAGATTCTTGTGTCTTACCTTCCAGCTTTCCAAACTGGGGGAAAAGGCACTCAGGCATCCAAACTATTTAATTCTGCAATAAGTGTAATGGTAGAATAATGCTCTGGTAATGGTTCCATTTACGAGTTATTCTAAGTGATCATTTAATTTTCGGGTAGTTTGGTCTCCGGTGTCTCAGTAATCCTCCATGCTCTTATGGTTGTATGTGCAGTCCATTGTTGGAAAAAAGAAAAAGTATTTTTCCTACTCCACACCATCAACTTAGACATCATCAAAATCATCCTTCCTTGCATCGTTTTTGTTTGCTTATGCTGAAAAAAATTATTAGCTTCACATTTAAATGCTAGTGAACAATATGAGCCATGTGTTTTCAAAACTGTAGCTCTTCCTCCGTGTGTCTGAATCAATCCACAAGTCCGCACGCCTTCATTTGTCCATCACGCACTACGATACTCTTCCTGTTTTGTCATGGATGGAAACACTTGGTTACACAACCTGTAGCACATACATTTATAAACAAGAATCCAGCCCTAAATTTTATGCTAAACTATGAGAAATTCTGGGGTTTCGTATTCCAGAAACTTTGCAGCCCTGTCCAGTGTCCAGCCTCTGTCACACCTTCCAGCTCATCAGTTTAATCTCTCTTCATCAGCAAGATCAAACGTGCTGGACCAGGGCAGGTAGGGCAGGGGCCCTTTCACTGTGATGGGCAGGGAGTGCGAAATAAAATGGGAGCGATCACGCCAAGTCTCAGGGAAAAAGGAGGGTTTAATGAAGAAAAGTGCGCAAACCAAAAAACCCGTGACACGATCCGAATTAAGGTTATAATGAGCAGCAGTCAACTGGTACAAAGACAAAACATATATATGACAAACAAATGACCCTCAGGTGAGACGGATCACGAGCCCCGTCCACCTGAGGGACGAAAACAAAGCAACAAGACAACTGCCGCTGTGGACGGAGGTGACCAGTAGGGGGCCCGCCGTACCGTGACATTCCCGATGTGTTCCTTCCAATAAAAACAAAAAACAACTTAGAATTAGAAGGTTATATCCTGTAATTACAAGTAAAAAATAGCAACAAAAAACACTTATGAATTAAGTGTTATGCAATACTAAACATTGACAAAATTAATAAACAACATAATTAATAAACAGTTAACAGTAATGCTAGATATCTGCGTTATTGTGTCTGTTTAAACTCTTGTTTACAAAACATTACAGTTATCTTGCATTACCTTTTTGCTCAAGAGGTTCATAGAGTAAAGCTGTTATTTTCAAAACTGTCTTTACACCTGATGTTTCATGATCTCATTCTTGGCCTCTCTATCGACAAGAAGGCAATGAGTACTGGAGAACAGACAGTAGTGCTGGAGAACAGACAGTAGTGCTGGAGCAGACAGGTGTCCTTGGTCCACACTCCTCGTGGTGATGCATCTTTCTTGTTTGATCACTCTGTCAAAACTCACTCGCTATCAATTTATCCATATCTTGGCAAAAAAAAAGAGAGAAAAAGAATTCCTGAAGCAATCAGAATGGGTAATCTTCCCCAACCTTGAGATACCACGTGTCACCACTAAGTGTGTATCACTATTCCCCATCACCTCTCCCCCCCCAACGCGCACCTCCTCCAGGCTGACCCCACGCGGCTGGGGTTCCTCTGCCCTCAGAAGACATTTCCATTCAGCACGTCCCAGCATGCCCAGTAACATCGGACGGACGTTATGACCCTCGTCTTGGGTGGTGGGTTTACACACTCTGCACATGGTAGAATGACGCTGGAGAATAACGAAGATGCACAATTCCCACAACAAGCCTCGCTGTAGCTTGATCAGCCTGGTTTGAGCATTCTCAATGCAGTGGTGAATGTCATTGTAATCAACAGCACACATGCATGGTCACTCTTATGTTGCCATATTCTTTGTATTCTATAATCACTCACACACACACACGCACACATGCACACTGAATGGCACTTCATTAGAAACACCCATCCAGTGGCACATTGGACATTTTTGGCCTCCAGAAGCGGAGCTCATCATGGAATATATTCCACTAGGAATCTCTGCTCATACAGACAGGATGGCTTCTCACAGTTGCCGTAAGTTAGATGGAGGTACTGACCTGCTTCAGTTAGCCCATTCTACCTCATCCCAGAGATGCTCTATACTATGAAGTTCTAAAGTTCATACAGTGAAACTGTGTTGTTCTTGGAACCATGAATGAATGTCCACGAATGTATGAACCTTGTGGCATGGTTCATTGTTGAAAGTGTCCTTCTGTCAAAGGGTAAACAGCTGGTGATACCTGAACTGGTGATACCTGAACTGGTTACACCTGAACTGGTGATACCTGAACTGGTTACACCTGAACTGGTTACACCTGAACTGGTGATACCTGAACTGGTGATACCTGAACTGGTTACACCTGAACTGGTTACACCTGACAGGGATGCGGTTCAAGCTGCTTTCACCAAATTCTGGTCATCCTATCAGCATGCAGCAGACATCAGGATTTTTCTGACCAGGCAGGATTTTTACGCTGCTCTGATCCAATTTTTGCGCTCTTTTGCCCACTGGAGTCTTGCCTAGATAGCAATGGCGCTCGAACTGGTCGTGCCGCTGTAATAGCCCATCTGTGCTATGGAATGACGAGTTGTGCCAGACACATTAGTGGGAGAACCAGCATTGTATTCACCTGCAGTTTGCTGTCCAAATCATCTACAGGTGTATATCTAGTTTTTGTTCACACACACACACGCACCCACACACACACACACACACACACACACACACACACACACACACACACACACACACACACACACACACACACACCACACAGACACACACATCTGCTCTTATGTCATGGCTCCAGTTTAACAACCAGAGTTCCCCTATTGTATGGCTCAGTAAGCCGTGTGTGGGTGTTGTTTATGAGTACAGAGTCTGTATTGGTGAGATAATGACAGTTGTATTGTTCTTTGTTATTATGCCATTGATGAGAGAGTACATATAATAATCCTTTTCATATTAGATCATAGTTATTGTCCCTCAGCTGGGGCAATGGAAGGCAATAATGCTTTGGCCACTGGTGAAGGTGAAGCCAGCCTGAAAGAATTATGTTAGCATCCCATAATACTCGCTGTGCGGGGCCGCCTGTCTTGGGGCCAGCTGTCGCCATGCAGGTCCAAGCGGTTGCTAGGAAGCCGTGGTGTAATCCTGGGATGGGTTGGCAGAGTTAGGCTTGTACCCACTCCAAAGAGTGCGAGAGTTAGGCTTCCGCACACTCTTCTCTTTCTCTCTATCTCTCTCTCTCGCTCTCTCTCTTTTCAATTCTTAATGCTTCATTGCTATGAATGATAGATGTTAGATTATTGCCAGAGAAAATTAACATAACCAGGAAAGGGGAAATATGTAGGAAAATAACAAAAGAAAGTATATAATCTACAAAACAGATTATTAAGAGTTAGCAGTTAGCGGTACTGAGTTAGCAGGGGGGTTCCGGTCACCTCTTAACCAATGGAAGTAGTGGGCAGGTGGGTCCTGATCGGAGGTGTGGCCAGCGGGGAGTTCTACTTGCCTCTTAACCAATGGGCAGAGGGGTCCTGGTCACATCGTACCAACGGGAGGAGGGGGCAGGGGTTCCAGTTGCCTCTTAAGTTGTCATAAGATGCTATGAATTTTGCCACTTGCATAATAAGTCTTCTCTCCCAAGATATAGGGCAGTTTTTCCTTATTACTGTAGTCTATAAATTCTCTCTCTCTCTCTCTCTCTCTCTCTCTCTCTCTCTCTCTCTTTCCACACAAACAGTTTCCCTACTGAAGTTGCCATCAGGATAATTGTATATAACCTTGCTGTATTATTCCCATTCTAGTGTTATGGTGTAAAACAGGGTTGGAGAGCTTGCTCTCGCTTGCTTTCCCAATTTGGTCTCTCTCACTTTTTATTTTAGCATGTTCTTTTTTTTACATTATTATTCAATCTCATCATTATTATTATTATTTTTTTTGTATTCATCGAAGCCTCCATAAGAAAAAGAGACATTTGGTGAGCCATAGTGGGAGGAGTTGAGAGACGGAGAAAGAGAGAGAGAGAAAGGAGATGAGACACAGAGAGACGGAACACAGAGAAGAGACACGGAGAAGTCATAAAGTGATATGGCGGGGTTCGGTTTGGACACGTTGGCGACGTTCAGTCGCTTGTTTGAAACAGCTGATGCTCTTGACTTGTTTTATCTGACTCCACCTCCATTTTCTCTTCTTTTGGGCTTTTGCTGCTCTCCTGAAGGACAGCAATGCTGCTATAATGTGCTATAGTGGAGTCTGTTAAGGTCTTACCGTATGTGCTTCAGCAGAGACTGTCACCCTCTTCAGAGTTCATCCATCTTCAGTGCTCTGGATCACTTCTCTCTCCATCTATAGGCTAGTACAATATATACTGAACACATTTAGTATGTGCATTCTGTATATGTAGTAAACACAGAAGATATGAAGATGTATAACAGGAGATGTATAAGATATAGCCTTTAGAAGATATGGAGATGTATACAAGGAGATGTATAAGATATAGCCTTTAGAAGATATGGAGATGTATACCAGGAGATGTATAAGATATAGCCTTTAGAAGATATGGAGATGTATACCAGGAGATGTATAAGATATAGCCTTCAGAAGATATGGAGATGTATAACAGATGTATAAGATCTCAGCCCTCAGCCCACTCCTCCACTGTTGTAGGCTCACAAAACAACCCAGACTTGCAGTATGGTTACACTCACTGAAAATGAATTATGTTGCTCTTGACCTCTTTTACTCATTCTCCATTCTCCCCCCCCCTCTCTCTTCTCTCACTCTTTTACTCTATCTTTCTCTCTCACTTGTTATCTCTCTCTGTATCTCGCTCTCTCTCTCCCTTTCTCATTCTCACTCTGTCTGGCTCCCTCCCTGTCACTCTTTCTCACTCTCTCCCTTGTTCTCCTTCTCACTGTCTCTTGTCTCTTTCTTTCTTGCTTTCTCTTGCTCTCTCGTTTTCTTTCGTGCTCTCTTGCTCTTCACCTCTCTCTCTCTCTCTCCCTCCTCCTCTCTGTCCCATTGCTCTTTTGTTCTTCCTCCAATTCTACTTCAGATTCTCTCTTGCTCTCTCTTTTCCCCATTTCTCATCTGCTGTCTCTTGCTGGTGCTCTGGAGTGGCGTGCTTTTGCTTCGTGCTCTGTGTGGGCGTGTACATGTGTGTGTGTGTGTGTGTGTGTGTGTGTGTGTGAATCTGTCCTTAAAGATCACAGAAATCTAAGTGTGTAAGAGAGATCAAAGGAGGGAGAAGTGAACACACAAGGCATGCCAAATCACAAGGCTTTTGTGTGTGCGCTTTCAGCAGGTACCAGTAAGTTGTATGTTGCTGTCGGTGTGAGTGAATGCTGATATAAAGCAATTCTGCATTAGTTTGTGTTTATGAATCTTACCACCCATGTCTCCTTTTTCATCGAAATTCGGCCAAATGCACATATAAACATGTGAACACACATCACAAGCACAAGCACAGTCTGGTACTGACAATGTAACACCTCACAGACACTTCTAGAGACACTGTTTCTCCTAAGAAACACACAGTCACACAAACAGGCCATGGCTGCAGTCTGAGATGAAACAACTGAGAGTGTTTGATATACAGAGGATAATTTCAGTCTCCTGCAAGACATCAGCTCAGCTAATGCATAAGCAGCCACACACACACGCACACACACACACACAAACATACATCAGCTCGGCTAACACATCAGTAGCCACACACACACATGATCCTTCTTTTTCTTTTAAGTCTATAATCACTTTAAACCACCCCACACATGTATGTGCATGCACACACACATACACACACACACCCACATAGAGAGAGTAAAGAGTGTTCATAGATTTCCAAGACCTTTCACAAGTGTAGAGGTGCACTTTCACAGACTGGTCTTTATCAGCCCCCTGCTTTGAGCTTCAGAGGGAGACATGGATCAGACCTTACACAAACACACACACACACACACACACACACACACACACACACACACACCTATACATGCATGCGCCATTGAATAGACACAGCAGTTTATTCATTTATGCCTGTGCAAACCTCACCCTTGCACACGTGGTGCATTCAGGTTAGCAAAAATAAGATATAGTGCTTCAAATACCTTTTTCACATCTTCATATATATCATGTCTTAGATGCAATTCCAGTTTTTAAAAATTATTTTAAAAAATTTACCAAAAAGGAAAGAAAAAAATCTGACATTTAAACATTTGACATGCAACTCCTTGGATCATGTACCGGTAATATGGTTGTTTTAGACTTCTGGAATTTTCAAAGAAGTCAAACCATAATATGACTACTTAAATATAACACCTGAAGGGCACTCGTTGTCATGATGAGGGAGGCCCAGCAATCGTGGTGATATGCAAATGCTGCCGGGGAACTTGTCTTCTTGTTGGATGAGAGACAGTGGCATGACACGATGACATAACAATATCTCAGCTGTTGTTTTGACAAGAGCTCTGTTCTGGCCATACTGAATCATCTCACACACACTCACATACACACACACACACACACATACACACACACACACATGCACAGAGACATGTAGGAACTGTCTGTAGTGAATCACTCACAAACACACGTAAATAGCAACATACATGTTTATAGAAGTTAAGGCTAACATTTGTATTGCTGCATGCTTGCACATCTTCAAGATAAATCGGCGAGTAGCAAAGTTTGAGTAGAGGGGCGTATAAACGCAAACACATTTGAAGGGTCCATGCCATTTTTTATTCTGAGAATTGCTTCTGTTTTCACGAGTCAAAAAATACTTTCATTCTACAGACCTTTATTTATTAAATTATTTGACACTACACAGATTGGTGTATTTGTAGTCTATTTGAGTCTTCAAATAGGCTTTGTGGATACCTGCCGCACCAGGCCTCTAACAAAATAAACCCCAGAGCCGTTCCAAAACTGATACGAGACTTCTGGAAAACAGCCCAAAGTCATGTGGGCGTGGGTGCGTGCACCGCCTGCTTCCTCCTTATCTCCGCACGGATGGGATGCATACAAATGCCTGGTGTTGATTATCAGCAAGCCCTTCACCACAGGACTGCCAAACACAGGACCGCCAAATACAGATCCGCCAAACACCGGACCACCAAACACAGGACCGGCAAACACAGGACCGGCAAACCCAGGACCACCAAACCCAGGACAACCAAAGCCAGGACCACCAAACACAGGACCGGCAAACCCAGGACCACCAAACCCAGGACCCCCAAATCCAGGACCACCAAACCCAGGACCGGCAAACACAGAACCCCCAAACCCAGGACCGCCACACACTGGACCGCCAAACACAGGACCGCCAAACACAGGACCCCCAAATGAGCTCAAAGACAGTGTCAACTGTCAGTTATAACATTGTATTTTTCCAATACGATGTCAATATCATTACATCATTACACCACACTACTTACACACACACACACACGTCTCATAGATAATACATAGACAATAGTTAATTAAATGGTCTTTAGTATTCCCAAGGTCTGCAGTAATACAGGGTGATACAGTGGTATTGATGTACACCATTCAGCACCAGGTAAAATGTGTTTGGTTCAGCAGTTTTGAGAATGTAGTTATGCATGTGTGGTCCAGTCATTCTATACTCTGAAACTCTCTCTCTCTCTTTCTCTCTCTCTCTCACTCATTCACTCACTCAGTAAATCATCAAATTCATTGTTACATAAGACAAATTTGTGTGTGTATTATTGTGTGTGTGTGTGTGTGTGTGTGTGTGTGTGTGTGTGTGTGTGTGTGTGTGTGTTTGCTGGATGTTACTTTTCTGTGTCTGTTCGGAGTGAGTGATGTGTGCCATTTCCTGTATGTGTGTATTTCCTGTATATGTGTACATTCTCATGTATATGTGTGCTTGTGTACAGTGGATTGGAGCACTAGTGGGCTTTTTTTTTCACTCTAATGGCATCTTTAGCAAGACTGTTACGATGGCAACCACGTTGCCAAGGAAACACTGCATGTCTCTTTGAATTAGAAAACTCTCCCTGCTCTCGCCAATTCCTCTGCCTCTCTCTCGCTTTCTATGTCTTTCTCTGTCTCTCTCTGTCTCTTCATCTGCCTGTCTGTCTGTCTACCTCACTGTACATATACAGGACATGAGAAATACTGTAATTCTAAGTGCGGTTATGTTTGAGAATGGCATGTGTACTGTGGGCTGGGCTACGGTCTCTGTGTGCCAGACATGCGAGGGGGGTGTGTCCTTAGACTGCAGATCTCTTTTGCTTCTTATGAGTTTGATGGGTTTGCCTATATTCATATATTGCGTTTTTATGACCCAGAGGTGTGTTTAAATCCTCTTGACAGTGCAGGTGTTCCTAGCTTGAAAGAGTTGATGCAGATATGTTCTTCTGTTCATTCGGGGACAGTTTGTGTGAGATTGAGAAAGAAGAAAAGACATTGCATGAGATGAAGAAAGATTGGTGTCAGGTTCTTTATTTAAAGTTTGGTTTGTGGGGGTCTTCATGTAAAGATTGATGTGGGGGTGGTAGTCTTCATTTAAAGATTGATGTGGGGGGTGGTGGTCTTCATTTAAAGATTCATGTGGAGGGTGGTGGTCTTCATTTAAAGATTGGTGTGGTGGTCTTCATTTAAAGATTGGTGGGGGTGGTCTTCATTTAAAGATTGATATGGGGTCATCTTCATTTAAAGATTGGTGGGGGTGGTCTTCATTTAAAGATTGATGTGGGGGGTGGTGGTCTTCATTTAAAGATTGATATGGGGTCATCTTCATTTAAAGATTGGTGGGGGTGGTCTTCATTTAAAGATTGATATGGGGTTGTCTTCATTTAAAGATTGGTGTGGGGTTTGGAGACAAATTAACTTCCTTGAAAATGGAATAATGATCATCTTAAAGGAGAGACATGAGAGGGAGTGGGGAGAAAGGAAAGCAGAAAGATAAGAAGAGAAGCAGTGGATAACAAATGTGTGTGTGTGTGTGTGTGTGTGTGTGTGTGTGTGTGTGTGTGTGTGTGTGTGTGTGTGTGTGTAAGAGAGAGACATTCAGAGAGTAAACTGGAGGAGAAAGAACTGTGTGTGTGTGTGTGTGAGAGAGAGAGAGAACCAGAGAGACTGAAAAAATCTGAATGAGGAGAGGGAAGGAAACCTGAATGGGAAAAGATGGATAAGGAAAGGACAAAGGGAGAGAGACAGCACTGAAGGGTAGAGTAGGAGTTTGAGTGGAGAGAGAGATGAAGGCTGGAATAGAGAGAGAGAGAGAGAGCTCATCCTACAGAGAAGACATTTTCCTATATTCAGTTTTGTAGCACCGTGAATGGTTGTGATTGATTCAGCTAATGAAATGTAATTTATCTGTCCACAAAACAGTAAACATTACAGGTGAACAACCCATTAGCTGTGTGTGTGTTCATGCGTGTACGTGTGGGTGTACGTGCGAGTTGGTGGGTGTGCGTGTATGTATGTGTGCGAGTGTATGTGTGTGTACGTGCAAGTGTGTGTGTGTGTGTGTGTGAGTACATGTGTGTGTGTGTGTGTGTACGTGCGAGTGTGTGTGTGTGTGTGTGTGTGTGTGTGTGTGTGTGTGTGTGTGTGTGTGTGTGTGTGTGTGAGTACATGTGTGTGTGTGTGCGCGAGTGATGGGTGTGTGGGCATGTTTGTGTGTGTACATGTGTGTGTGTGTGTATGTGTGTGTGTGTGTGTGTGTGTGTGTGGGCATGTTTGTGTGTGTACATGTGTGTGTGTGTGTGTATGTGTGTGTGTGTGTGTGTGTGTGTGTGTGTGTGTGTGTGTGTGTGTGTGTGTGTGTACGTATGTGTGTGGGTACGTGCAAATGTGTGGGCGTGTGTGTTTGTGTGTGTATGCATGTGTGTGTGTGTGTATGCGCGTGTGTGTGTGCGCCCCTCCTCAATTCTGAATCCCACAGCTTGGAACAAGCTCTTAACAGTGTTAAGCTCATACTCATCGACCTCTCTGCAGTTGGACACACACACACACACACACACACACACACACTTGTATCTCTCTCCATCTCTTCTTCCTCATTCACCCTCACCCACCTCCCCTATATTCTCACCTCTCTCACCCCTCATTCACCCTCACCCACCTCCCCTATATTCTCACCTCTCTGTCATCTGCTCCTCCTCACTATGTACAATACACAGCCATCACTGTTCTTAATGGACGACCATTAAGCTGTTACCTCGTCTCTGTTGTGTCAGGTTCTTTGTGCGTCTGCCTGTCTGTTTCACAGTCCAGTGTGACTACAGAACACAGCAGGCGCATCGCCAGGGTAATACACTGTGTAACACTCATGGACGGAGGCGAATCGCCAGGGTAATACACTGTGTAACACTCATGGACGGAGGAGAATCGCCAGGGTAATACACTGTGTAACACTCATGGACGGAGGCGAATCGCCAGGGTAATACACTGTGTAACACTCATGGACGGAGGCGAATCACCAGGGTAATGGACTGTGTAACACTCATGGACGGAGGCGAATCGCCAGGGTAATACACTGTGTAACACTCATGGACGAATTTGCACATGGTACTTTATGTACATGTTTGTTATGTGCGCTTGTGATTGTGTGTGCACAATGTCAGCAAGTGATTAATGGCCTTTATCCCTTCTTTGGCTAACAAGCTTAATGAACTCCGAAGGACTGAGAATTGAATTAGCTGCCAGGGTTGAAGGGCACTGAGACATATTAACTCCACCCTCTTATTGTCCCTGTCTCTCATTTCTCACCTCTAAACTCCCTGTCCCTTTCTCTCCCCTTACTCTCTCTCACTCCTTTATCTCCCTCTTCCCTCCTTCTCAATCTCTCTTTTTCTCTCCCTCTCTCTTGCCCCATTCCTCTTTATCTCCAGTGTCTCTCATATTCTCCCCCTCCCTCCCTCTCTCTCTCTATCTCTCTCTCTCTCTTTCTCTTTCTCTCTCGATCCATATCCCTCCATCGCTTCTGACTGCACTGACTGGCATGCCTGACATATTGGCACAGAGGTGAAGGTTAGGATCCCCCCCCCCCCTTCCCCCCACAGGCCTGTAGGCCACGCCCCTCTTCCTGTATTGGTTGCGTGAGTGCCCTGAGCGGTAGGAGTGGTGGGAGGCAGGAGAGATGCTGGTGCCCAGGGAAGCGTCGGTACGCCAGCCAGACGCGAGGAGGCTTCTCTGTGATTAGAATGTGCCGTCAAGGATAATTTTAGACCCTGAAGATTGATCTCCTTTGATTACGAATTCATCGAAGGATAAAGGACAGATGAAAGGAGCTTGTGCTCCTCTTTGAAGACTCGGAGCGGCGGGGAGGTGGAAAGAAGTCGCTGTACCTACACGTGGAAAAGACATGAAGAGAAAGTGAAATCGACCATTTTTTACAACTTGTCGCTGAAGAATTTTTGTAGGGCTGGTGTGACATGGAGACACGTTACACCGAGCTCTGCGTGTCAAAGCAGTGCTCATAGCACATACTGGGGACTGGTGTAACTACACACGGGACACACTGGCAAAGGGTTTTACTTATAGACTAACCAGTGCATTTTAATTATAGGTCAATCAGTGCCTTTTAATGTTAGGTAAATTGGTGCATTTTAGGAAAATATTGTTTCTAATATTATAGGAAGATATTATTTCTAATTACGAATATCATATATTTCAACTATAGTTCAATATATTTTTTTGTATTCCCCAAAAAGCCAATTAAATAAGGGTGTACTCACACTAGGCACGGTTTGCTGGTTCCGTGCTGGGGCCCGGTTATCCCCCCTCCCCACTCCCCCTCTGGCCTACACTCACACTGGCTTCATCAACCCGGCCCGAGCACGCTTACGTCATCACAACGTGACTTTATTTGGAATAAAAGCGCACTCGCACAACACAACACAACATGGAGTTCACAATTCTTTTTATTGTATTTTTGGAGTCGTTTTGGGAGTGCAGAAACACGGTGCAAGCACAGATTTATCGATCATTTAACACAACGATTGTCTGCTAATCGCTTTGCCGCCATGACTGTTTAACGTGAGCGTCGCATCACTGACGTCATGTTTGAGTTCCAGTGAAATGAACCAATCAGACGAGGCACCAAGCGGGCCCGGGCACGGATAGTGCTCACACTAGAAGCGAACCATGCCCGAGTCCACATGAATCATGCCCTGGCCCACCTCTTCAAGCGTGCCCGAGCACGGTTAACTGATCCGGGCCCGGGCACGGTTGGAGCGCTTACACTAGCCAAACGAACCGTGCTTCGGCAGGGAACCGTGCCCGGGCCCGGATCACAGAGCCTAGTGTGAGTACGCCCTAAATATGTAGAAGCAATAGACAAATATAAAAATGTTCAGTGGCCTCTCCAGACACTGGGTCCGGACACTGGGTCCTATGGCCACTCCCAAAGTTAAAAAATGTTTATTATGTATTTATTTACAATTAACAACCAAAAAATGCTTTGAAAAATGAAATATTTATCTGATATCTTTCATCTATTCATACTTCGCATTAAAGCTACTCTTGATAAAGAATGACTTTGTCCATGCCTGACAGGACCTCCTTCTCAAAATCATCCTGTACCACCACAAATAATTTCTTCAACTCAACCCAGGACCTTATGTGTTTCACAGTCATCATTATCTGACTCATTTCTATTGTCAGCATAGTCCACAAAAAAGAAGAAGCTTGGAATAGCTAACATCACATAATGGTAACACTAATGTTATGAATTCTGACCAAATCTGACTGTATGTAATTTGCTCTATATCCAGTGTCAGGCTAGGGATCTTGTGCAGGACTGTAGTGAAAATGTTTGTTGTAAAGGGTGTATATTTTAGAAAGTGCGCAAATTAAGCTGGGCTGGCAGTTTAATAAACGTGTGAAGTGGCCACAGTGGCTAATTATTATTAGCTAATTATGTTATTAAAACCCAGGTTGTGGATTTAGATTGAGAGTTAAGGAGAGTTAAAGAGTATAGAAATGTGTACATTACACAAGAGGGAACATATGTTTTCTGTATATGTCCATTCTTTTGCAGGTGAGCGTATGATGTGTGGGTGTTTGTGTTCTTGTTGTAGGCTGTAGTAATTTGTAATGCTAAGCAATGGTAGCTGTTGCTTTGAACGATGAAGTGTACTCATTCAGAGTGTGCATGTGTGTGTCTTTGGAAGATGAAGTGTACTCAGCTCCTATGTTATTACAACCTATTTCACTCTGACTGAAGCTCATCTGTCTGTGTCACAGCAAAGGGCTGTGTGTGTGTGTGTGTGTGTGTGTGTGTGTGTGTGTGTGTGTGTGTATGTGTGTGTATGGGCACCCATATCTGGGAACGCAAGACCAGGAGTATGATGTGGTTTCTCTCGAGGAGTACATCGTGGTTCTATGTTTTCCTCTTACTGTTTGAGCATCTTTTAACAGAATCGCACTGTAAACCTATATGGAGTGTGGATGCGTGATGTGTATTTGTTTCTGCGTTCCTTCTACAGCAGTATCAGTAACATACGTAGTCTTACGTAGCCTTACAGTCTGTAGCCTGTTTCCGCTGGGCTGCCCACACGCATATTCAACAGTTGCCCTCTGTATGCTCGTCGGTGTCGACATCTCACGGTCCACCTGTTGACGTTATGCAAACACATGGGGCCAGAACGAGGTCGGCATGCCACCGCACCGCATGGTGATGTGTGTGTGTGTGTGTGTGTGTGTGTGTGTGTGTGTTTGTGTGAGGTGGGGGTGTTATCATAGCGATTTGTCTGGCCACATACTTATGTGCTCTAAAGGAAGTGTCAGGGAGTCACTTCGGCCCAAGGGATATTTTGGAGAGTCATTCCGACCCGAGGGGTATTTTGGAGAGTCATTCCGGCCCGAGGGGTATTTTTAGCACGGTGTGCGTGCACTATTGCATATAGTCATAAAAGCCTCTTTCTAACTCTCTGCTTTATACCCATCCATAAACGTTTCTTCGCTGGGCTTTACGAGCCCGTCTTATGGAAACACAGCGTAATACATTAGGGCTTTTATGGAGGCTGTGCAAGTGAACTATAACTTTGGACAAGAAGTCACTTCAGCTTTGACTAGGGAATCAGTGCGGGCCGATGGCCGATGGGGTTTATGCTTCTGTCACTGTTTACAGCAGCCTAAGCTGCAGATGGCCTGAATTTGACAATGATATGGAGCGTTAGAATGAACTGGAATCTGATCGATAATGGTCAACTCTAATATGGTGGCATCGTTTTGTTCTCTTTGCTTCCTATTTAAAAAATCTTATGTAAGACCTGGGCAGTATATTTAAGATGTTTGAACCAGTATGATATATTGAATCATGAAACCAAGAAGATCCCCATGGTATGTTGGTACAACACACTAATTAGTAACTCTTGGAAGTATAAAACTGTCTAGACCTATTTCAGTACCTTTCACGGTCCCTCCATTGCTCAGACCTAGATCCATACCTTTTCAGTGCATCTGTGTAAAATATGGAATGATTGAAGACGTCTTGGGGTCATGGCTGAAATGGGCAGCAGGGGAGTAATCATTATGTTACTACAGGTATGAATGGGGTATTTGGGCTTCTATTATTCACACTCAATTTGCTTTAACACACATCAAATTAATGGCAAATCTGTGGACCGTAAAAATTGTTTGCATATTAGCACGCTAACCATCCAAACGGAGATGTCATTAGCGTTTCGGTCATTAATGGCTTCAAATTACTATGACAAAGTCCTGGATTTTATTGCTGAAAATAACCGAGTAGTAAAATCATCATACATTTGGAATAAAAAAATTAAAGTCTATGGCCATTGGGTGGAGGCAGAGAGAGAGAGAGAGAGAGAGAGAGAGACATGTTTTCTTTTGCTCTTTGCAAAAGCCTAGTCAGAGAGCCAAGAGAAGCATAACTGCGACCTCTATATGAGATGCAGGAAGTCTCATTAAATTCAGCAGGAGTGAGTCCTCTTGGTCTGCTACGGAGCATATAGGGCTCAGACTTCACCTACTCCAAGACATGGAGTGCAAAGTCAGCTGGGAAGTTTGCACAACTTTAACTCTTACCATAATTGCAGCAGTTACCAGCCCTCCGTGTAAAATACAGTCAAACGCCATAACAACAACAATGACCTTCATAACGGTTATCCCCCATCCACACCATCATCCAGTCCTCACTGCCTTGCTGTTGCTATCTACTTTATTGTCACCATAGCTACCCACGTCAATGCTTTCTGCAATCACCAGTCATCGTCAACATTTTCTGTATGTGCTTCATCATCACCATCTTCAGTTTTATTTTCATCATCGCCTTCCCTGCAAATTTACCAGTTCCGAACCCCACTGTTGCCACTGTTCTGAACCCCACTGTTCCTACTGTTCTGAACCCCACTGTTCCTACTGTTCTGAACCCCACTGTTTCTACTGTTCTAAACCCCACTGTTCCTACTGTTCTGAACCCCACTGTTGCCACTGTTCTGAACCCCACTGTTCCTACTGTTCTGAACCCCACTGTTCCTACTGTTCTGAACCCCACTGTTGCCACTGTTCTGAACCCCCCTGTTGCTACTGTTCTGAACCCCACTGTTCCTACTGTTCTGAACCCCACTGTTCCAAACCCCACTGCACTGTCGAGAGTGAGTCATAACTCTGTTATGCTTTGTGTGTTTTATGCATGATTTATACTTGGCTATTAGAGCCAGATGCGTGAACACAACATTATGCTTGTAGTCTCATCTGAAGTCATGCAAAGTATGTGTGTGTGTGTGTGTGTGTGTGTGTGTGTGTGTGTGTGTGTGAGAGAGAGAGAGAGAGAGAGAGAGAATGTTGAATTTTTGAATGTTTCTATATCTCAGTAAAATGCACAACAGAGAGGCACAGTTAGATTGGGGGGTTAATGCTGGTGTGGTTAATAGACTGAAGATTACATGAACACTTAGACAGGAACCCTGAAGCCAGAAGAGGCACCAGGTGGGGATGGTAACCTGGATGAACAAAGGAGATAAGACCAAAGTGCAGATCAAAGATGAAGAAAAGTGGATGATGAGGGGAAGACAGACAGGAGTGAAAGAGGTGTCTGCAGGTAGGAAGAGGCTTGGTATAACAGGCAATCATAATTGAAGAGATACTTTCAACAATTAATGAGTGGATCTCATTTTCTCTGAGAGGAGAACAGAGAGGAGGAGGGATCACAGAGGAGGGGAACGGGCCGCGAGCCTCAGGACTCGTATCCCTCTGAGCAACCTTCAGGCTCAAAACACTCGAAAACGCCGCAAAGGAGGAGAGAAAAAGAGGTCATTGTGACACAGAAAATGACTTAGGTCGTCGCCCACGGCGAGCGTGGATACGCTAGCCTACTTTGTGAAGATAAAATAGGGAACTAGGGTGCAGCTGTTAAACCTTATTAGTTTATTATTGAGACCCACAATGCTGTGCAGCAGCATGGCCGTCTGCATGTCGCCTTCAGGGTGGTTGCAGTCCCACACCCCCCCCCCCCCCCCCCCCCCCAGCCAGGAGCACTCAAATCTCCACTCACGCCCAATTCGGCCCCGGCGGCTGCGTTCGCATCAAAGACGAGGTTGAAAGGTGTCGCGCTTTTTATTTTCAAGCCATTATGCTGTCTCGTCGAAATCTGTTATGACAGGCGTCAGCTGAGGAGACGGGCCTTTACGTTCCCCCGACACAGATCAGAGGCGTACGGAGCTTGCGTGATCCATTAGTGTGTTTTTCGTTCTGGATCTGGAGGAGCACGAGCGTGGAGGTGATGGAGGCTCTGGAGGAGCACGAGCACGGAGGTGATGGAGGCAGAGGCTCAGGGCCCACCACGCTTCTCCAGCAGCAGGGCTTACCTCGCCAGTGCTGCCAACTGCTAGTAGACAGTCCCCTGACCGTGACGCTGGGTGAAGGTACACAGATGTGCTGCAGATGTGCACATGGCGTTATGCAAAAAGAAGGATGTCTAGATATCGGTAGAGACTCAGAGAGGGAGAGAAGACAAAATACATGAATTATCTCCACTGGATGGAAATAGCTGCATGTTTCAATCAATGTTTCAATTATGGGCTTTCTAGAAAAATGGATTTCAAAGAAAAGGGAGGGAAGGGGTGATATAACGAGAATTAGGGTCATAGTCGTTAATTACACTTTGCATGTGACGTGTGATTAATTTGGAGTGTGTTTGATTAGAATTTGATGGAAGTTATGGGGAAAAAAGGTATTTCCAATAGTGTAGAAGGCAAGAGTGTGTAGTGAAAAGACAGAGGAGGAGCAGTTGGAGATCGGTACGGGATTAGTGAAGACATGAGGTGTGAGCGAAAAAACGTTTTAAAACCGAGGAGAGCAATCAAAAAAGGAACCAACTGAATTCAACAAATTTTTTAAAATGATTGAAAGGGCGGGCTGGGATTAAAAATGCGTCCCAGCGATGTGAGAAACGGTCGAAGGGTTGCGTAACAGGCCGCATGTGGTGTTAAGCAGAGACAATGAGGGACAAAACCAGAGAGACGTCCAAGTAAGGATGAACAGATGGACGATAGGGGACGTGTAGTCGGATCTGTCACGTTTTAAAGCAGTGAAGACGAATTACCTTCTTTAGATTAAATCTAGTACCCAATACAACGGCCATATAATGTTTGATACCACAGGCCTATCTTTAAGATAGTACACTATGGCGCTGTATAACAGCTAATATATCTCATCAATCTATATTTCTGTTGTGTATTACACAGCACTCTGGCTTAGACTTTTAAGGACAAAAATGATTAGGAACTGTCCTCAAAATATGCTGCTTCAATTTATTTTTGCTTGTCATGCATTAAAAGGAAGTCGCCAACATCTGAATTTTTTATACTGAAGTAATCATTTTCCTTCAGAGAATCTTGCAGTCATTTCAAAACATGTTTTATTAATTAACTAATACTTAATGTTTACATTTTAAAACAGAAAGGACTGAGTTTCCAATTTTACCTCCCTCAGTTCCCTCATATCCCACAGTTCCTCACATTAATTCCTTCAGGGGACGTGATTGGTCAGGTATTTGTAGTCATATTGTATAAGTTTGCTATTTTGGGACAATTAGGTGCTTCTGAACCTTTGCACAGCATAGCTGAAAGATCTATGATTCACTTGTCTGGCTATGTGTATATCACGAGTACCACCGCAGTGCTGTCACACGTGTCATAGGCTGTAATATTTGCTAAAAAAAGAGACTTGACATGTTACACAGGTGGCTGATTCTGGGGTTTTTGAGACAGTAGGTATTTCACTCTTCTTTTAACAGTAGTCTGTCCTTCCAGTAGGGGGCCCCTCACACCCTCAGCAGTGCGACCCTAACTGAGGCTCATCCAGAAATGCGGGACGCTTCATCTGCAGAACGCAGCCACTCCTGCCCATGTTTTCCCTAATCCTCTAATAACTGAGCTCTCTCTCTCTCTCTCTCTCTCTCTCTCTCTCTCTCTCTCTCTCTCTCTCTCTCTCTCTCTCAGGCTCCCTGGTTCTCTCTCCTGATCTCTTTTCTGCCTCACAAGTAGCTCTGACTCATCTAGTAACTAGATTCCTGTTATATCCAGCATTCTGTCCTAACCCTATTGCCGTTCCGTTCTACACGGCTGTACTGTGTATGGATATTGTAAATTATTATGTGATGAAATAGATTTTAATGTGCAAAATGGGTTTCATCTGCCTCTTTACATATTTACTGTGATCATACCGTTTATTTACAAGTGTTTGGTTCTATGCTGATTCCATGTTGTTTGTGTGTATGTATATATGCTGATATATAGACATTCTGCAGCGTGTCTCTGTGGAGGCGAGGCTCTGTGGAGACAAGGCTCCTTCTGGCCTGTCTGGCCACGCTCAGCTGTGTCTGGCCCCACTCTGGCTGTGTCTGGCCACACTCTGGCTGTGTCTGGCCCCACTGTGGCTGTGTCTGGCCACACTCTGGCTGTGTCTGGCCCCACTGTGGCTGTGTCTGGCCCCACTGTGGATGTGTCTGGCCCCACTCTGGCTGTTTCTGGCCCCACTCTGGCTGTTTCTGGCCCCACTCTGGCTGTGTCTGGCCCCACTCAGCTGTGTCTGGTCCCACTCTGGCTGTGTCTGGCCCCGATCTGATGTTCACGTACCTGACTGGGATGGTTGCTCAGTTAGGCTGTTCTTGTCCTTGAGCTCAAAACCCAAGTAGATCACCCGATTCGGTTTTGTTTAAGATTATGTTTTAAGATTTGGGTAGATTCAGAATAGTTTCAGATTGATGTATACTATGTTTGGAGTTCTGATTTTATTGGTATTAGAACTTGAACCTTTAGAATGATTTCTTCCTAGGTTTGTTGCTAGAGCCAAAGGAGCAGGGTGAATAGGAGGGTGAAGAGGAGAGTGAAGAGGAGAGTGAGCAGGAGGGTGAACAGGAGGGTGAGCAGGAGAGTGAACAGGAGGGTGAGCAGGAGAGTGAACAGCCCTCCTGAGAAACCACCAGCAGCTCTGCGCTTTTCCTCCCTAATAATACACAGAATCCCAACCTGCTGAACTCACACGCTCGGTCCTGTTCAAATCCCTCCCCAGTCTGCCCTCTCCTCAGGACCTGTCTTGAGCAGCACGTGCCCGGCAGCAGACACACACACACACACACATACACACACACACACACACTAGCCCCGTGAAATTATTTAAGGGCCTCATTACCATGTCTGGTATTAGAGTTATGCCTCCCTTACAGTGGCTCAACAGGGCGCTTCTCTACAGCCTTTCTCTCATCCCACTTGCTAACAGGAGCAAGAGGAACAGAAAGGAGGGGGGTTGATGCTGAGGTTTTCATGAGCGTTAGTGTCCCGCGGTTCCCGCGGCAGGCGATGGTGAGAGAAGAGCCGGCCATTTCAGTGTAAACACGGTAAAGCGGTGAAGAAAGTCAATGAAGGAGTTCTGCAGATTCAGCTCTGTCTGATCTGTGAAGGACACGCGATGGTGGTGAAACATGGAGTGACTGGGGGAGAGAGAAAGAGAAAGAGAGAGAGAGTGAGAGTGAGAGTTGGGGGGGTCTGAATTCTCTAGTGTCTGAACAGACAGAAATCAGAGATGGCAAAGGGAATGACAAAAAATATATATGCAGAATTATACACAGCGTTCTAGAGTGGAAGAAGCAACAGAGGATGCTACGAATATGAAACATATGAGTGTGTGTGTGTGTGTGTGTGTGTGAGAGAGAGAGAGAGAGAGAGAGAGAGAGAGTGCATTTGTTTTCTTACACTAAAAATGTCCTGACTAAGTGGGAAAACTGAATTAACCTACATTATCAGGACTAGCAAAATAGTTGTGATAAAGTGACGTGAATTTTAGAAAAGCTTCATATTTTATAACTCAAAGAACAAAAAAAAAAACATTTGGCTTTGGTTAGTTTGCTTACTTTTGTTTTAGGCATAGGAAATTATCATTACATATTGATAAATGCATATGAATAATACACAGATATGTGATATATGCATGACCCCCACAGGATTGTTGGATAAACATGATCAACATAAAATAAATGTGTGTGTCTTATAGCATACATGAGATCTCAAGAAAGCATATGTGTTCTTGTGACTTCAAGAAAATGTGTCTCTTCTTTCACATTCATGTCTGTTGAGTCTTTTACATCCTTTACATTTCATAGAGGATGTTAAGATGTGTTCATGTTAACCCTACATTACAGTGTTAAATGAATGCCCATGGTGTTTATGTAATTCATGTAACATCCTGGTTTCTTTAATCACCAACATTTCTAAACAGCATGGCACAATTAACATATCTGCTGGGAGGCGGGCCCTCTGTCAGTTATTTTGCATGGACAGCACTTAGTGGGCTAAGGGAGGGGCTTTGGAGAGACATTTTGATTGGAGGGCGTAGGATTTAAATGAGGGAGTGGACTCTTTCAGGGGCTGTCTATTCGAACGTAACAAGAACTACAAACATCTCTTATGGCAGCTTTAATCGAACGTTGGGGATTTGACTGGAAGCTTGGCCCCTCCACTCGCCTCTGCCTTGTCAGTGCTGTTATCTCATTAAAGCCAAATCAAGGTAACGGATCAGTCCATTCTGTTCTCCCGGGAGGGGGGAAGAGGACGAGGAATGTCGAGACCCGAGAGATATGCCGAGACAAGGAGCTAGTGCAGTATGTGACACAGGAAAGACAGCAAATTTTTACCCACAAGATTTTACCCACAAGCACACTCCTTACATCAACAACTGCCCTTATATACACACACTCTTATGCATGAATACCATGTTCATGGACCAGAAACTAACAAACAGATGATGCATAAACATATGAACAAAGAACTGTAATTTACTGGCATGATTGCCTTTTGGCAACAATCACACACACAAAAACACATGCACACCACTCAAAGCTGGTGTGCCTTCTAGATAAGAGTGCATTTACATCATATTACATGCAAAGAAGGCCGTGCAGAATTGATTTCGACACGCTCAACAACTGAGGTCAAGGACATTTAGATTCACCAGAGGCGTGCGATTGGTCTAACACTGCATGAGGTATCTGTTCAAGCTATAGCTGACATTCAGTTTGACCACATCAGCTACACTGCAGTCCACTAGGGATGTCCCGATCCAGCTTTTTGAACTTCCAATCCGATACCGATATTTATTTGAACTTCCGATACCGATATCGGCCGATACCGATACCGGCCTATCAAAATAAATAAAATAATAAATACAAAAACAAACAGAAATGGCATCAGTAAACCAAGACTTAAAAAGCCATAAGTGCAAATAATATTGTAAATTGTATTTTAAAAAGTGGCAGTTTGACACGCTTCGCAAACATTTCTGCCAGTGTTAGTTGTGTAGGACCTTTCTTTTTGTCTTTGGTTTTCTTTAGAAACTCTTCATGTTGTTTATGGTGGTATTTTGCTCAATGCTTGATTAGATTGGTTGTATTAAAAGTTCTTACAGCTTTACCACCACGCTTGACTTTATTGTGGCATATGTTGCACTCTAGCTCTTCGTCTTTGTCGTCCTTTAAGGTAAAATAATCCCACACAACTGACATTTTACCGATAACTTCAAATTTACGCATTTTTTGCAAATATCGGCGGCCAATCCGATCCAAATATCGGATCGGGACAAGCCTACAGTCCACCGCTGCAGCCTTCATAGACCCCCTTCACGTCTCCATTTCAACAATGCGCGAGTTCTAACAAATGATTCGCAAATATAGACCAACGTTGCAATGACTAGACGAATAAGATGTTTCGCAAGAGCGTGATGTCTGTCATGAACGGTCAGTTATTGACCCACCCCCGTTTGCATCTGTGTGTTTATGTTCAAGGTGTTCAGAGGGTTCTCTGTGTATGTTGCAGGATGACCACTCCATGTTCTTCCAGTTCGGGCCGTCGATTGAGCAGCAGGCCTCCGTCATGCTCAACATCATGGAGGAGTACGACTGGTACATCTTCTCCATCGTCACCACGTACTACCCCGGATACCAGGACTTCGTCAATAGGGTGAGAGATGTGTGTGTGCGTGTGTGTGTGTGATTTCACATGCAAGTCTGCTGAGTTTTTTACACTTCATACGTGTGTGTGTGTGTGTGTGTGTGTGTGTGTGTGTGTGTGTGTGTGTGTGTGTGTGTGTGTGTGTGTGTGTGTGTGTGTGTGTGTGCGTGAGAGAGAGAATTTAGGTCTCAGAAATTAAATGTCTATTTATTCTGTCCATAAACATAACTATGTTTTGTGTAGCTAAGTAGTGGTTCTAAGGAAGTTTGATAACAGTTTCAAATGCATACATTTGTGCGCATGCCTGGTGTAATCTGAATAAGGTATAATCTGAATAAGATGTAATATGTGATATTAAATCAGATTTGGGTGACGTGTGATTTTGCTAAGGGGCTGTATAGTGCATTTGTGTGCACACTGAGGCATCTATAACCACGTTCTAGATCTGAATTGGCAGGTTTTGGTGCCACAGCCTATTTTGTTGGGCCACAAAATGTTCATGTTGCACAAGAGTCTTTGAAATCCCATCTGGATGAGCACAGAGATGCCAGAGTGTCACCGGGAGTCGAGTCGTCGTGGGAGAGAGGGCCACTTGTGTTTGCTTTTCACTTCTCTGATAAGAGAGTTGATGCTATTGCAGACATTTTTGTGCGGTCACGGGTGTAACGTAGCAGAGTATAACAATGTGTAGTTTTGCGCTTTTCTTTTAAAGCCCTAGAAATAAACAAGCAAACACAACTGTGGGGAAAGAAATCAGGGTAGTGTTTCTCTTCTTATTGGGTCACAGCTGCATTCAATGAAATAGTTTTACATGTTGATTACTAGAATGTATTGGAAGCACTTACAGTTTTTGCATGTTTGTAGTGTGTGGAGATGAGAGCCAGTCATTTTACGTCACAACTCCTTTTCTTGGCTGAGCTTACAACTCAAAATCATGTTTCGGAGTGACACTTGAGCATTTTTTCCCCAGCTGGGAGCTCATAATTACAGTAATTTCTAGAATTGAATGCTGTCAATTTTGTGGGTTGGGAATAGTAGTTGCATAGTGGGAAATGTAGTTGTCTAAAGTTTTACAGTACCACATCTATGATCCAGTGTGGGCTGGAATTTTGGTTAGACCATTGTGGAAAATGTGAGCTTAACATCCTTCTCTCCTCCAGATACAAAGCTCCACAGAGAACAGCTTTGTTTCCAGGTAGTTGTAGTAGTCATACTTGGGAAATGTAGTTTGGCCATCTTTTCCCCCCACAGATCCGGAGTACTATAGAGAACAGCTTTGTAGGCTGGGAACTGGAGGAGGTGCTGCTTCTGGATATGTCAGTGGACGATGGGGACTCTAAGATTCAGAACCAGATGAAGAAACTACAGAGCCCTGTTATACTTCTCTACTGCACTAAAGAAGAGGCCACCACCATTTTCGAGGTGGCGCATTCCGTCGGCCTCACTGGATACGGTTACACCTGGATCGTACCAGCGTTGGTAGCGGGGGATGCCGACAATGTGCCAACTGTCTTTCCTACAGGTCTGAAAAAGGGGGTAATGGAGAGGGAGGAGGGAGGAAGGGAAAACATAAAGATCTGAGAGACTTTGTAAATGTGCAATATGCTGAAACAGATTATCTTAAAACAAGGAAAGAACTGAGAGACTTTTTAAAAGTATGATATGCTGAAACATTACCATAAAACAGAAGGAAAGATCTGAGAGACTCTAAAGTGTGATATGCTGAAACAGATTATCTTAAAACAGAAGGGAAGATCTCAGCTTAGATACAGTATGTCAGAATTCAAGATACGCTTGAGCCAGAATACTACTAAAATACAGGTATCGATGCCATTACCTAGTATTGCAAATAAACATAGACTCATTTAGACAGGAATTAAAAATGTACACCAAGAAGTGCAAATAAACACACATACAATTTAAAGAACAAGGAAAACAAGTGCTATCTGTGGTGTTAGTGCTCATTTAAGTACTCAACAAACAGATTAGTCTTCAGTCTACGTTTGAAAACGGCAAGAGTCTCTGCAGTCAGAACAGCTAATGGAAGATCGTTCCACCATCTTGGAGCCAGGACGGATAGAATAGTCTTGAGTTTTGTCTTCCGTGAGACTTTAAGCATGGTGTTTAGGGGTCGAACCATACTTGAGATTCGGAGTGCTCATGGTACAGATCGGATTTTGACCATAGACATCATGTAGAGAAGGGCTGGTCCATTTTTGGCTTTGTAGGCAAGCATCAAAGTTTAATATCTGTTATCAGATTCATATCTGAATTCTGACTATGCATTGTCTGATCACCATGGTACAATAATAAGGACATAGGATATGTCAATATCTGTCAACAGGCCTGATCTCCGTGTCCTATGACGAGTGGGACTATGGGCTGGAGGCCCGCGTGCGTGATGCCGTGGCCATCATTGCCATGGCAACCTCCACCATGATGCTGGACCGAGGTCCCCACACGCTGCTGAAGTCGGGTTGCCACGGTGCGCCTGAGAAGAAAGGCATGAAGGGAGGAAACCCCAACGAAGTGCTTAGGTGAGTCAGACTTGCCCACGCAAATGTGTCAGAAGCCTACACAGGCACACACACGCACACACACACACACACACACACACACACACACACACACACACACACACACACACACACACACACACACACCTAGAATGAGGTTTTTAGTGAGAAACGTACATTGGTTATCATTATTGTTTCTCTTATTCCCTCTGGTCCGCTTTGACTTTTAGCAAAAACTCATATTTAATATGTTACTCATATGTAATGAGGTACAGAATGGACAAATACTAACACGCAAACACACACATACATATATTCAATTTGCCTTCAGAAATAGGGAGAGAAAGGGGGAAAGAAATAGGGAGACAAAGTGTGTGATTTGCTAAGAGCACCATTAGAGGCAGCTAATTTACTTGTGCACAAACTTAAATGGCATTGAAAATCCATTTCCTGTTTGCTGGTGACTTGGGTAACAATGTTCCCTCCATTGGTCAGTGAAGAACTCCATTTGCATATCAGATCACTGTCCTTAATAACTCCACTTGCATACAGATCACTGTCCTTAACAACTTCATTTGCATATCAGATCACCCTCCTTAACAACTTCATTTGCATATCCAATCACCCTCCTTAACAACTCCATGTGCATACCAGATCACCCTCCTTAACAACTCCATGTGCATATCAGATCACCCTCCTCAACAACTTCATTTGCATATCCGATCACCCTCCTTAACAACTCTATGTGCATATCAGATCACCCTCCTCCACTCCCCTTCCTTATAGCAGTTGCCGGACGTTTTCCCGGGAAGACAGAAGGAAGAACGGTGCATTTTGTAGTCGGCCAGAATGCGGTTTTCCCAATTGGCCAAATGAAGCGCAGCGTTTGCGTCATTATCCCCGTCACACTGGAGGGGATGTGGGACGCAGGGAGAGGTGCACAGAGCCCAGAGAAAGAGTGAGACGAGAGGTGCACAGAGCCCAGAGAAAGAGTGAGACGAGAGGTGCACAGAGCCCAGAGAAAGAGTGAGACGAGAGGTGCACAGAGCCCAGAGAAAGAGTGAGACAAGAGGTCCAGAGAAAGAGTGAGGTGAGGTGAATTTGAAGCACGGTGTGACTGAGAGGGAGGGTCCTCCGACACCCAGCAAATGTTTCGCTGTGTTTGGGGGGTGGGGGGGGGTGGGGGGGGGGGGGCGTCTACCCTTCTTATTACCATGACATGGGTCTGTTATTAAATACCTCTGGCTGTCTCGTCTCGTATCAGCACTGCATCACACAAATTGTAGAGAGTGCAAGTCTGTGAGAGTCATGCATTTGAATAGGTTTTGTAATGGCCCTCTGAATTAGGCAATCTGCCACTCTTTCACAGCTGACAGCAGGTAGCGATGGATTTCAATCAAAGAACAAGACATTCAGCCAGGTGATTAATCTAGTTTAATCTAGATTAAACTAGTGATCAGCCACTATCATGATGTCAGCCTGTTATTTCCACTGGAAGGTCCTGATCTAGCTTAACAGAATTTGTGAATGCATGAAAAAAAATCATTATTTCTGGTATTATACTCTGTTAAGACTGCTAAGAGTAGTTGTATTAAAAATTATGTTTTTTGTTTGATAAATGGTTTGCCTCTCATCAGGTCATTTGTTAAAATATAATTCACAGTTCATGGCCTTTTTATGCCTTTGACAAAAGCAAACTCCACTGGCCAGGGTCCTTAGAACAGGCCTTGAAGAAATGAAGAGGTCTAAATGAGGAGGTCTAAATGGCATGACCCTCGCTGTATGGCTGGAATAGACTCATGATTCAGGAGATAATTTAAAGTATGGCACTTAGCACTAACTTTCTTCAAAAAAGGTCAAAAAGTAAAAATCCTGCCATGATTTTCTATCACCCCATTCAATATCACCAATTAATTCTAGAAGCAGGCCAGATCTAATTAGCAAGTGTAGGTGGTTGGGCCCAAGTCCTGGGGTGGACTTTTCCTTTGTGAAGCTGAACTCCCCACCTCTGGACTGAACTCCTTGGGGGCATGAGAGCTTCCCCCTCTTTTCTTTTCCTTTGCTCTTCTTAATGTTCTCCATGATGCAATATAGGAGTGTTCTTAAATTTCAGACTACACAGGTTTCTAAAGCCTCGTCACGCGTTTTGTGCAGGAGCTGAGAAATCTATGTGTAGTTGCTAAAACTATTGTTGAAACTATTTGCGAGATACAGTGGGTGAGATACAGGTGGAGATACAAGGGGAGTGAGATACAGGCAGGAGTGTGATACAGGGGGGGTGAGATACAGGTGGAGATACAAGGGGCGTGAAATACAGGTGGAGATACAAGGGGAGTGAGATACAGGTGGAGATACAAGGGGAGAGATACAAGGGGAGTGAGATGCAGGGAGGAGTGAGATACAGGCGGAGATACAAGGGGAGTGAGATACGGGGGAGTGAGATACAGGGGGAGTGAGATACAGGCGGAGATACAAGGGGAGTGAGATACAGGGGGAGTGAGATACAGGTGGAGATACAAGGGGAGTGAGATACAGGTGGAGATACAAGGGAGATACAGGGGGAGTGAGATACAAGGGGAGTGAGATACAGGTGGAGATACAGGGGGGAGTGAGATACAGGTGGAGATACAAGGGAGATACAGGGGGAGTGAGATACAAGGGGAGTGAGATACAGGGGGAGTGAGATACAGGTGGAGATACAGGGGGGAGTGAGATACAGGTGGAGATACAAGGGAGATACAGGGGGAGTGAGATACGGGGGAGATACAGGGAGTAGTGAGATACATGGGTAGATATGGGGAGGAGTGAGATATGGTGGGGGGGGGGGGGTGTGGTGTGGGGGGGCGTCCCATTTGACATTCTGACAGCATGCAACGTGTCTGCTTATTACGCTGGCTTTTGTGATCTTACAAACACCCACCATTTCAATCACGGTGTGAAAAAAAATCTTTTCAGTCAATCAGTCTTCCTCTCTTTTGTTTTTTGTGCTTGACACAGAGCGCGGAGGGGGCATTGATCACTAATTATTAATTAGCATTTAGGCTTCTGGAATCTGGCACCTAGCTGGGCCATTTGATGTGCCACCGGGTTGGTAACAGGCTCGCAACAGAGCCCGCGTTGAGACGGATCAGCACAGCAGCGGGAGATGGCCTCCTCATCCACGCTTCCTCAGTTTAGCACTCTTCTTCCATTTTTCAAGCCTTTCTCTCCATCCCTTCTCTCTCTCTCTCCTTCCTCCCTCTTGTTTCTTTGCCTCTGTCACTTTATATTTTGACCTTTATGATTTAATTTTTTCCCCTCTTCTCCACTTCCCCTTGGTGTGTGCAGATTGTTTTGTGTGCTCTCTCTCTCTCTCTCTCTTTCTCTGTATCTCTCTCTCTTTCGCTTTTCTCTTGCACCGTCTCCCAGTTTCAACAGTTTCTCTCATCCCTCACTTTTCTTTGTCTCTGTGTCTTTCATTTCTTACTCATTCCTTTCCCCTTCCAAAGCTGTCATGCTCTCTCTCTTTCACTCTCTCCCTTTCATTCTCTCTCTCCCTCTCTCTCTCTGTCTCTGTCTCCATGTATCTTTAAATGCACAAAAGCAGTTGCTTGTTTGAGCTGTTGCTTTCGTAGTGGACTCTGGAGCGACAGGAGGCTGTTGTCTGGGAGGGGTGTGTGTGTGTGTGTGTGTGTGTGTGTGTGTGTGTGTGTGTATGTTTGTGTGTGTGTGGTTTTAGACAGACTACGCTGCGCTTTTAAACACACAACAATGTGTACGTGTGCGCCTCCACACCCCCACTCACCGACAAGAATAAACCTTCTCAAATATTCAACACTAAACTTGGAATTGTGGGGAGCTACATCTGACGTATGTGACAGACGTATGTGAACAAACTCTGGCACAACTTCTGATGCCGTAATTACAGTGGTCCGTGTTGCATTCAGAACGCTCTCGGGAGAAGAGCATTCACGTTCCTGGTAGGTGACGGTGGTTGGGACACACTTCCTTAAATATTTCACGCCCTTAGAGAAGTCCTGGTTACCAAACAACCCATTAAGGTGGTCACACTTTAGTTTACCTAGTGTGTTGTGTTGTATTGCAGTACTGTATATATAATAGGATATTGCATTATAGATGCCCAAAACAAATCACTTAGGTGACATGTATATGTCTTCCCAAGCCGTTCCAGGTGTCAGTTATCGTTGACTGACACCCTCGGTCTGCCCTCTGAGAAGGAAGCATGCTGATGGATCAGTAATCAGTAATCCCACTGTATATGTGCTTAACATGAATCCCTGTGGAAGCTTGTAGAACAGTAGCATTAAATCCAGTGTTACGTAGCTGACCAGCCAATGTCTACAGTTCTGGCTTATTGCATCAGACACGATGTGTAATGGTGAGGAAGCTGTGTTTTGTTTTGTTTTTTCTCCAAGCCACCTTATAAAGGCCTGAGTGAAGAACAATGAAGTGGTTTTAAAAAGCAGTGTTTTGCTCTGACCCTAGTAACGGCCTGGGTCCATGGCGATGTGGACGACAGAGCTGACATTCTCCGATGCCGTTTTGTCATTCGGGAACATGAGCCGTGCGCCCCTTGTAGTTCTGTCAGGACCGGCGTATATCCGGACAGGTCCTGGGGGTGCACACAGATGGGTCCAGGGCTGAGTGTGAACACGGGAGAGGGGGAGAGAGCGATGGAAGAATTAAACAGGACTTAAGTGTTCGTCTGTGTGTTTGTCTGAATGTTCCAGTGTTTGTCTTATTGGTGTTTGTTCTGCGGTCCTCTCTCCATCTGTCAGTTATGTCTTACCCATGCGTGCCTCTGTGTGTGCCTCCATCCTGCCGTCATATCCCCTGAGTGTGTGTGTGTGTGTGTGTGTGTGTGTGTGTGTCCCCACCTCTGTCTTTTAGGTCAGCATCACCTGGCCTCTCGACGGCAGTGACTTCTGACGTCTATCATGTTCATGTTGTCTTGGTTCACTGCTTGTGTGGTAGAGCTCTCAGGCGGGTCTCGGGCCGGGTCTTGGGCCTTGGCCCGCATCTACCCTACACCCTGCCTACCGCACAAGGGAATATGATGTTTGCCCACCATGGCAGCCCCTCAAACTAACCTGTGTCTCCTATGAGAAGCTCAAAATCCTGTATCAGCAGTTACTATCCTTCCATCTGCCCTGCCTTCTCTGGAGGATGTGCACATGCTGGTGAATGTATTTTTAATCACAGCTGCTTGTGATCTGTAGATTAATTGTAGATGAATAAATAATTTTCAGAAGGCTTGGAGCGTGTGGGGTCGGTCGGTTGCCACGGTATCATCTAACTGTCTCCCCAGGGAAGTCGGGGGTGTGGGTGGGTGGGGGGGGGCTGGGGGGGGTGCACATGCACACTGGCCTGTGAGCTCGAAAGAAATAAAGAAAGATCTGGTGCCACAACTGTGCTGTCACATCTCTCATTGGTGCAGAAGTGATCCCTAAATCCCGATTAGACGGCCTACCGCAGTGATGTCACAATGCCACTTTGCAACCAACTCGTTCTAAATCCGTGCGAGATCAGTGACGCACTCGTGCTGGTGATGAGCGGAGAACGAGAGAAGGGAAAACAAGTGAACCAGCGTCGGTGTGTTATTATTAGGTCTTCACCAGCCCCTGTACTAGAGGGAGGAGCATCAACGTTGCGCCTCGCACACCTTGACAGGGGAGTTCGGAAATACAGGATCGCTTCATGTGCGTTTACATGGTACACCAGTTCATATAAATAAATTTATGTGACCGCATTTCATAGACTGCATTTAAACGGGAGTGATCTGCATTTGTGTGCACGCTGCCTGGCGTTGATCAAACATTGTTGATCATGGAATCAGATGTTCAGATGAGGTGCTTGTGTGTGGTACCTACATGAGCATTTAGATGTTCTACTCTAGGAACAGTTTCCCTAGCCAGCACTTGAACTCTGCCATTATGAAGGAAATAGTGGCACTGATCACAAAGCAGTGTGAAAGGGTAATTGAGCAAACACCAGCCTATCATACAGCTCTATTGATCTGTCTGTATTTATAGAGGCAGGGATTTATCGGGGGCTTCTGGATCATGTCCCTATTTTACCTAAAGGGGATGGAGAGGGAGACTGTGAGATGGGGGGGGGGCACAGATGAAGGGGTGTGGGGGCAACAGTCTGGGTAAGAAAGACTCACTCGGGTTCTCTCTCTCCCTCACACTGTCTCTCTCTCTCTTTCTCTTTCTGGTGAGATTATTGTTCCCATGGCAACACAGCAGATTGCTAGGAAATCACTGTGGTTGTGGGCACCATGGTAACACGCTTCATATGCCAGCGAGTCTTTCTCTCTCCCTCGTTCACTTACCCCCCCCCCTCTCTCTCTCTCTCTATCGCAATTCATGATACATGCAAATCAGTCAGAACTCTCTGCAGTCACCATTCATTTGCAGCTTTGCCATGGCCTTTGTGTAGGTCAACACAGGCCCCGTCACCCATGTGATGTAGCACAGGTGGTGTAGGTCAACACAGGCCCCGTCACCCAGGTGATGTAGCACAGGTGGTGTAGGTCAACACAGGCCCCGTCACCCAGGTGATGTAGCACGGGTGGTGTAGCATGCTAACACTTGCCTCTCACTGTTGTTTGAGTGGTGGGGCTATGCCACTATGACTGTTGTCATAAATGAGGCATCGTCCTACACTCACATGCTCTGTGCTCTCTCTCTCTCTCTCTCTCTCTCTCTCTCTCTCTCTCTCTCTCTCTCTCTCTCTCTCTCTCTCTCTCTCTCTCTCTCTCTCTCTCTTTCTCTCTCTCTTTCTCTCTATTTCATGTTCGTCCCCCCGCCATGTTGAATAGATAGTTATTTCTTGCACGATGAGTCGTTCTTCTGTGGCTGAGCATTGTCATGGCGATGGCAGCCTACAGATTGAGAGCGGGTTGTGTTTGTGTGTGTGTGTGTGTGTGTGTGTGTGTGTGTGTTTGTGTAATGTGGGGGGGGGGGGGGGGGGGGGGGGGTTGGAGTGAGGCAAGGAGACGAGTTTTCACTGGCAAAGGCACAAACTTGTTCACACACACACACACACACACACACACACACACACAGACACACACACACACACACACACACATACATGCTGCTTTACCAACACGTCAATGAAAATCTGTGTCTCTGAACTCTTCAGGGTGCACACACACACACACACACCTGGTGACAGACTGATTCACAATCACTGTCCAAAGTGGGTCAGCGCTGTAGATCCACATGGGGCTGGTGATTATACCTCACTGATTCCAGCTAACGCAACTCTTCTATTTCTGGCCTTTCTGCTGATGTGCATTACCGTCTAACTCGTGTCAATGCAGAAACGTACATCCATAGAACTGATTTACAGGAATAAAAACAACACACTGCAGGTTGTTGTCACTGGTCATTATCCTGTGTGGCCAGTGTAATCTCACATCATCCACGATCATTACAGACCTCCCCCCTTACATGACATGTGCTGTGTACTGTGACAGTCATGGAGCTGTCATGGAGAAGGCAAGATCTCCCATCTGGATTACCAAAGGTTGCTGAAACTATCAGACTTCCTGTCTGTCCACTCTGTCATGGTCCCTGGCCCAGCTCCACCAACTCTCTCCCTCTCTCTCTCTCTCTCTCTCCTCCCCTCTTCCTGTGTAATGGGGGCCTGTGTATATACATGCACACCTGTAGTCTGAAGGCTACATTTGGTGATCTACTGTATTTTCTACATGATTTCAGTAGAAAGCTTCAGCTTTCAGGACTGGGTAAATGTACAGTAATTAGATGTGGGGTTTATAAAGGGTATGCAATGGTTAAGGATTCTGGAACCTCAGTCATTCCCAAATGTGTCTGACCTAGTTTGGATTTTCTGGGTTTTTGTTTATATTAAATGCTTCCTCTCCCCAGATACCTCATGAACGTGACGTTTGAGGGGCGAAATCTCTCCTTCAGTGAGGATGGCTATCAGATGCACCCCAAGCTGGTTATTATTTTGTTGGATAAGGAGAGACAGTGGGACAGAGTAAGTCTCTCTCGCTTCCTCTTCCTCTGCATTTCTAATGCCTGTATCGCACATCCTCGCCGTCATAATCAGCCCCATCCCTGTCCGTGCCTTTCTGCTTCCTGAACTCTCGCTATTCAGCCGTACTCAAACTGAGAGCAGATTAATCTGGTGCTAACCTTTCTTTGTCTCCCCTCTCCACCCCCACACGCCCCCATCCCCCTCCTGTTTAGGTGGGCAAATGGGAGAACGGCTCCCTGACCATGAAGTACCACGTGTGGCCGCGCTTCGAGCTCTACTCGGACGCCGAGGAGAGGGAGGACGACCACCTGTCGATCGTCACGCTGGAGGAGGCCCCGTTTGTCATCGTTGAGGACGTGGACCCCCTCAGTGGCACATGCATGAGGAACACGGTCCCCTGCAGAAAGCAGCTCAAAGCCCAGTGAGAGCCTGACCCACCGCCTTCACCTACACATGCACGGCTCTCTACACGCTTCACCATTCATGTACCGTATACAGCTGTCAAAGCGTTACAGAAATCGTCAAATCATTGCTGCAAGAGGTAAAGGAAGTCATCATGGCAATAACATACCACAGCACTCAAAAGGCATTTAGTTAACAAATGGAAAATAAAGGAATGAAAATGACTCGGCAAAAGAATATGAAAGGGTTTGAAAACTGTGGTAATCCGGTGTATAACTCACTGTGGCACAGTTTGCGTTTTTAATCTCACTGTGGTACAGTCAGCATGGTAACAAAACACTTCAGCGGTCCGCTGTTTGTTTCTATGTAATTTGTCACTATGCAGTATTAATCGCAGAGTCACCGGTGATTGTTAAAAAAACTCTCTAAAGCTGGTCTAAACCTCTCTTTACTTATGAAGCCCAGTTGCTTGTCATTGTGGAATGTGGTTGTTTCAAGCATCCCTGGTATCGAGGGGTAGTGCGTCAAAAAGCACGATTGAATCGTGCCACACAAGACAAAAAGTCGGCCTGAAGGAGGAGGAACTGCGGTGGCATGCGCACGCTCGGCTAACGGGCTTAGAGAAGCACATAAAAGGCATAATTACACCCTGCTACTCCGCATGGCGATGTTTATGATAAAAGGCTGCCATCTGGAAACAGCCTAGACCCTAATGTACCCTGGTGTAATGAGAACAAAATCTGGAAACAGCCTAGACCCTAATGTACCCTGGTGTAACGAGCACAAAATGTAGACCTTGAAGCAGGAGACGAACTTAACGTGGTCAGAGTGTTTATACGGCTTAGTCTTATCAGTGTAAAAGTGCATTATAGTTCGTTTCTGGTAACACCACTCTGGTAATTGAGGCATTGCACAGAACCGTTACTTTATACACTGATAAATATAAACTTAATGGGTTTTTTTTATTGTAGAATTCATTAAGCCCTTATCTTAACTAAAGTTCTCTGCAGCATGGTGGCAGCAAAACTAGTTCTGGAAAATATGCAAAGCAGGAAAGCTGCTTTTACAGTGAAGTGCACATCTCTGACCATTTTCAGCATATCAGCTGAGAAGTGTTTGAAGCTCTGTGAAAACCATGCACTTGTACTCCACAAACAGCAGTTGCTCATACTAATGAAGTCGGGGCTGTAGGTTGAGGCCAGGCCAATCACTGACTTAGGATCATCCGATTCGGATCATACGATTCACAAAAACGCACCTGCTTCCTAGTTAGCTCAGGAGAAAAGAAGCCTGCAGTGTTGCAGTCATAATGCACCTACTGCCAAGGACATCATTAGCTGTTCCTCACATCATTAGTGAACCCACATCCAAATTTCTTAACCAAGTATTCTTTCCCTCTTCAATATATGTCTGTGTCAATATATAAACTTGAAAGTATAGATATAATGTGATGATTGTGTCATGTTTCCCATCTCAACCTTTAGCAGTTGCTCATTCAGTAACACCTGGTGTAACTTCAGAGTGCGACATATTTCTGCAGTGTAGCTCATAGCTTAGCTAACCACATTTCCCTGAGGGCTCGTTCTGATGTTTTTTTAACTGACGTGCAGTACAAGCATTACTAAGTTTCGCTAGCGTTGTCAGTGATGAATGTAATGGACCAGCATTAGGCGATCTTATCCACAAAGGGCGTACGTGGTCGCAGGTCTGTGGAGCAGCGCTTGTGTGACAGACCAGACGATTTAACTACCGTAGTTGGAAAAAGTTTGTTTGGACTGAAAATGTACAGCAAACAAACAAACAAATACAAAAATAGCATTTAACTTTTTCATATCACGGGTTCGTCGGTGTGTTGGTGACATATTGCAATCACAAAATGCATCAAGATAATTGCAGTATAGTATTTTTGTCCATCCTGGGTAGCTCTTCTGTTAGGGAGGTCAATTAGCAAACCGAGCGGCACTCTGCCAGGTTGGAACAAATACCTGTAGCCACTGTCAACCATGTTGGACCAGTTATGGCTTAAGACATAAGCATCCAACATGTGTTTCTCACTGATAAATATAGGTATATGTTTGAGTATATTATTCAGTATACTTTTTCAGTTACTTGATGGTGGAATTTTCATTATTACCAGTGAAAGTTCACTGTAAACTACAATAAAATAATGACTTATAAATTAAGTAATATATTTAGCTGTCCAGTGATAATGCTGCTAAATATAACAGATTACAGTAAAAAGGGATTACAGTCAGAGGTGGTTTACTGCTGTTCAGAATTTTGTGGAAATTGTGGTGCTCTGAAAACAAATGAGTAAAGAATAGGATAGAATAGAGATATACAAACATTCCCAATGAAGCCTCCATAATCTTAACCTGTTAAAACATCCACAATGCAATGTGTCAGCCAGCTACATAAACAGTCGCAGGTAACACCCCAGTCCCCCAAAGCGGCACATTTATTTTTGATTGCACATAATCCACAGACACAGGCTGCATCAGAAATGGTCTACTATGTTGTGTTTATCAGAGTAAATACTGCACACTCATCTCTGGATTATGAGCAAATGCAACTATATAATTAAGAAGAGTACATATGCTTATATATACTATAGTACATAGTTAAATATTGTAGTATATGGTTAAATACTACATTTTATGGTTAAATACTATAGTGTATGGTTAACTACTGTAGTGTATGGTCAAATAGTATAGTGTATGTCTAAACACTATAGTTAAACATTATAGCATATGGTTAAGTACTATAGTGTATGGTTAAACTTCTTAAATGCACTTAAATGCAAAGGGTATGATGCATGGTGTAATCATGGAATGATGGTGACCTAACCATCATTAAAATATAAACTAGATGATTGAATTCATTTTAAAAATGTAAAGTGAATATGGAAATAAGAAAACCTGTTTTCTTACTCCATAAAGGTGCAGCCAGAGCTGAACTACATGTGTTCTTTAATGTTTTCGTACGTGGAGCCACAGCTCTTCTTTCTCGTGGTGCACATCAGGTTTGAAGTAGTGACGAGTGTCCTCTACAGGATTTTGCACAGCATCCAGTTTCTTTTAAGTGTTCTACATTACGACAATTTTGCAGTGTGACCACACTAATCGTTCAGTCATGCAAAAAAAAAAAAAAAGCACAGTCTGGAAATACATGATTTCAGACACAGTCACTGAAAAAGAGCCGTGGGGGTTTGTTAGGCAGTCCTTCACAATTTAGCGCTATTCACAAAAACATTGCTGATGGTTTGTGAGTGCTAAAGCTAGCCAGTATCGCCTGAACACAATGAAAAGAAAAAACAGACTGAAGTTGAGGGAGGGAAGGGAAGGATACCACTGACTTACATGTTTTGCACCCATCTCAATTTTACACTGCAGCCATGACCACCTCGTTTATGAATTAGTAATCCATCTTCTCCAGCTCAATGTACTCTAGTTCGTGTTGGTGTAGATATCACAGAAAAGTTCTCCAACTTTGAGAGTACTCAAAGCTCACTGTTGGTTCAGTGGTAATTACTCGAATGCCATTTTCCATTGTTCCCCTTTGTAAAAAGCCTGCTCTAATTAATAGGTTGTGAGTGCTTAAAATGAGATAATGGTTTTAATTAGGTCATAAACACTTTAAGATTCAATGAGCAGTTAGAGTACATATAAAGAAAAATGGGGCCATAAAGACTTGTTAACCTATAGAATGTAAGTTTGTATATGCATGTTACCGTATGGCAGATTATGATTTCTGACAGGTGGTGGCTAGATTTACTCTAGATTTACATAATTGCTCATAATGAAGAATGATTGATAGAGAACACAAACTATGCACCCAGTAAGTAACCAGCAGAACTAAGTCTAGCATTATAAATATGAGTTCACTATTTGACAAGCCACATATTACTGTTGACATTATTTTTGTATTTAATGAACATTAATAAACCAATTTCAAACCATTCATGAACTTTTTAGAAGCATACTCTCCATGTGAAGTGGTACCCATTTGTCTTCATATCTTTGCTAAACTTCTGCTGTACTGTATCACAATCACTTTAATCCAGGTGAATGTCAGTATTCTATTGTCTGGCGACCTGAATACTGACGCCAACGTTCACCTGAATCTCGTGTTAATTTGCATTAGGGAAGTCTATTTAACCCCTCTAGACTGTTCAGTTGAATTGTTCAGAAACATTTTGCCAAGCATTTAGTAAAGCATTACCAAGCCGTTCTTGTCTCTAAACCATTCCATGTACTTACCTTAGCCTGGTCCCTGAGATTCTGTTTCTCACTTTGCCACTGGTACATTTTCTCTGTTTGCCTGATCTGGGTTTTGCCTCATCTTGCCATTTTGATAAGTCTGCCATTAAATATAATTTTACTCTGTGAATGGATCCCTCTCAAGACCCTCGGTCATCACATAGTACTTCGCCTATAACGGATCCAGCGGAGTTTCAGTATGCGCTGTCACAGGGACAGGTGCTCGATGATCACTGTAGGCATTTACAACATCTCAGCCTGGCTGTGGAGGAACTAAACCCTTCCATTTGTTTTCTGCTTCAGTGCTTCAGATTTTCTGCTTCAGTGCTCTTTGTACTTCAGCCTCGTGGCGTCAGCCTTTCATACAGATTCCTCTAAGATAGCCTTGTAATAACCTTACTTACCGGCAAAGCTCTGCAGTGAT